>NW_025920169.1:399164-624034 GCF_902686445.1 Sciurus carolinensis | reverse complement strand
CCCACTGGACCTGGTGGGGTATAATTGCCTGCTGTCATGATGCCAAGTGCAGCCAAAGGAGAACAGCATCACCTAGTGCAACTGAACTTTAGTGTGAGCTCTCAGGCTTCAGGCGGTTTCTTGTCCTGCCTAGAGATGGAGTGATCCACGAACCACAGGCCTGAGACCTGCAGACAGCTTAGCTCCTCCTCTCCTGGCCAATGAGTTTAGAATTACATTTTTGAAAACCCTAGGTCCCTGGAACTCACTCCCTTCATATTTCCTCTGACCATCACAACTGAGCTTGTGCTTGTTTTCAATCTTGGCCTGAAGCAACCAGGAGCAGAAGTGTCTCTGGTTGCCATGGGAACTGTTAAGTCATTGTGCTCTCAGGCCTTTCATTTGTGTTCTCAGATTGTGTCTGTGCTGCAAGAGCCATGTCACAGGAGCCACTCCTCAAACTCCATGCTTTCCAAGATCAGAAAAACCCTCTGAAGAGAGAAAACAAGTGCATTCTCCAAGCAGAGCCTGGAATCCCAAAGCCATTCACCACTGACCAGCCCGATGCCTGCCCCTTCCTCCTGGATAGAAGAGCTCTCCCATTTTATCTCTCATGTCTCAGGAGCACTGGTAACCAAGTGGGTCATTGTCTTGAGTGGAATTGAAGACAACTGAATAATTGAGATCTGAGATATGAATTTCAGTCCTTATCTCACTGTAATAAATCTTGAGAGTAAAACCTGCAAACATACGGAGCGGAAAAATGAAATTGGATGAGGAATGTTTCCTTTCTGCCAGCAAATATTGGTACTTGGGACCCAGACCCTGAGAGCCATCACCTCATGCCTTTGTCTTTTTATATTTCCTAACATTGTCTGGCTAAGTTGATGAGGCATTCCCTCATTGAAATAAACTGGTCTTTTCCAGGAGAAACAACTTCCTCTAACTCACTCCTACCTGAGATGATAGGCAAGATCCAGAACCAGCACTGGCTTGTGCATTTTGCACAGCACTCTACTGGTTAGAATTTTCCAAAGTAAAATGCGAAAAGGAAAAGTAAGAAAAAGAAGATCTAGGAAGGTGTCAGTAGATTGTGAATGTAATGGCTAGGGATGCAATGGTGAATGATCCCCAAAATCTCCTTTCTTACTACCAACCTGAGCATAATGTAATACCCACATAGTCCTGCCTCTCCTTGTGCCCTTTCTTTCATGTATCACTTATGTAATTTTCTGCTCAGTAATCAGCTACAGTTTCCTCCTTAAGTAAAGATAGGATAATTATTTCCCTCAGGACACACCCCTACACTCTTGGTTTTGACATGCAAAAAGGTTACTTGAAAGATTGTTGTGAAAAGGAGAATTAAGAATTCTTTAATCATTGATTGACCTTGTCTAGGGTTGCTTCTCTGCATAGATCTTCACATATACAAAACCTGAGGGGATCAATTATGTACCTTAAAAGATCTGTTCCTGTGCTGATGATATAGCCCATACCATAGGGAGCTTTCTTTACAAGAGGAAAGTGCGGGGTTCCAGTCCCCAGCACTGAGGGATAGGAAAAATAAAATAACAAGACAAAACACTTCTGAGGATGCCAAATTTCCATCCTCAGCTTGTTTTTCTCCTTTGTTAATCAATGGAATCAATACTGTTGAAGTAGTACCAGTTTCATATGCAAGTAATTGCCAATGCCACTATTCAGCAGGGAGTTGCACTCAAAGGGAGCAGTGCTTCTCGAGTCACCTGCATTTCTTAAGAGTACATGTTGTTTCACACCATTCAAATCCCATTAGTTCATATGTTACATTTCTCTCAGGAGTATGCTAGTGAACCTATTTCTTCAGCAACTGATTCAGCTAGGCAATGTGCACCAGGCTGCAGTGGCAGGAAACTCAAAGTGACAACTGCACTGTTACTTGGCAATTTTGAGCCTTTTTGGACACACTCCCAGACTCTGCCAATGCAGCAGACTTCCACACCTAAGCACTTTCCATGTGAACCACAATGTCAACTGGAAAACCAACATGTGAAGACAAAAGACAGCCGCCGTTGGCCCTGAGTCTCCTAGTCAGGTTTTCTTTTCATTGTTGTGCTTATGACTTGATTGAAAACATTAGGATTTGGGGTTGAATCCATGTTAATTTTTACTGATAGAATTCATTTGGAAAGGGGAAATTTGCAACCCACTCTCCCGCTATCATTGGAGCTCCAGTGTCAAAAGAAAAGGAGCAGTAATTTTCATCTCATTGAAATTTGAATTCTAATTACCTCAATTGAGTCCATAATCCCAGTGATTTGGGAGGTCAAGTTAGAAGAATCCCAAGTTCAATATCAACCTCAGAAACTTAGATAGCCCTAAGCAACTCAGGGAGACCCTGTCTCCAAATAAAATAAAAAAGGGGCTTGGAATGTGACTTAGTGATTAAACACCCCTGGGTTTATTACCTGGTACCAAAATACATAAATACCTTTGTCGAGAAAGTAAAATATTGAGAGTGACCTGGGACATCTTGTGCTGCATAGGAAAGAAGGAAGAGAAGTAGGGAATATGTGAGCATGGTAGGAAAGAAGCAGAGAGAAAAGGAATGAAAAAGGAAGGAATTCACAGAATATTGGAATTATTTTCCATGGACTTCCAGGGAGGTTCAAGGGGACTACTTCCTCACTGGGCTATTATTCACTTTATCAAGGGATTAATTTCTTGCTTAGAAAATCTGGTTCCCCAACTTGTCCTCCATGTTAGTGGTCTCCACATCTCCCTCTTGTGTTTGAAAGCTCAATCTTTGTCCCTGATGCCAATCTAAAAATAAAGACATGGTTTTGAGAAAAATGAAAAAAAAATGTTTACTGCTTTGCTAGAAAAGGAGAAGCAATGAGGACTTGTGTCACAAAGCCTGTAGTTCTAACAAATTGTCAGGAACAGAGAACTTTTAAAGAGATAACTAAGAGTCTACATTTCATGTGTTCTCTGTCTGCAGTTGTAATTCACTGGTTAATTTGTGAGACAGTAATCTGTGAGATCTTCTGGTACTGCCCCACAATCTGGATAACTTTGTTATAATGGTGGATGGTGCTCAAGGTCAGAGAGATTTTCCTATGATAGGGAAGAAAAATATTCCTGTTTTTCCTGAGATTAGGAAGGAAGAGAGATTAAGGAACATCAGGGAGAAAAAAGGTACAGAAACATGTCCATTTAAAATATAAGTTGTAATGACAGAGCAGCAAGGGTTATATACAAAGCATAAAGCATTAAACTCTTTGGAGTAAGGGTTGAATTTTAAGTGGATATGTCCTCATTATTCAAGATAGCACTGCATGGAATGTACATGTCCCATGCCAGAGCTGGGAGATAATTTCTCCATTTTGTGTCCATTACAGATCTTCCATGAGCTGTGGTGGGTAAATGCAATGTATTTTAGCCAGATATCCCTCCTTCCCTCTTTACTTCAAACTACAGAAAAAGCCTTTCCTGCCAACATGACTTGCTATATACTTTTCAGATCACAAACTCTGTGTCTCATCATAATATCAGCCCCACTTTATTTTTCCTTGGGTGTGTACCACTACATATCTGTACATCAATGTTCTTGCTGAATTCCCACTCAAGCTTTTTCAGGTAAGCAAGGGTACAATATTCCCATCTTTTATACTATGCTATAAGTGAAGTGGAATATTTAAGAAAACATCTCAGAGCATTTTCTTTTCAAGCAGAGGTGGGTTAAATTCCCATTGGATCAGGTTTTACTTATGAGCTAAGGAATCACTTGTTTTGGAACAGAGAATAAGTGGTCACTCTTGTTTGATGAAAGACTCTCTCAGGTTCCTTGGGGATTTAAAATATTGGCTTCCTTCATAACATGTTTTGTTTGCTGTAATATAATATATATATATATATATATATATTCCCACACACACACAGGGGTGCTTAACTACTGAGCAACATCCCCAGCTCTTTTTACTTTTATTTTAGAGATCAGATTCTGCTAAGATGCTCAGGGTTTTGCTAATTAGATGAGGATAGCCTCATAACTATGATTCTTTTTCCTCAGCCCCTTAAGACCCTGGGATTACAGACATGTGCCACCATGGCAAGAAGTAAAAATCTTTAAAATGAATTTGGTTTAAGCATTGTTAGACAGGACCACAAAAACCTGAAAAAGAAATACATCAGAGACAAGAGAGTTGCTGTGAAACTTTCCTTCTCACCATAGTGATATCTAAGTGGGTAAGGCTTGTTCATAATATGCTTTCTTGAGTAATTTTCATTTTACAGAAAAATATAGCATATACAACCAAGTTCCCATAGGCATTCCTTCATATAGTTTCCCCTGTGATTTAAATCTTGCATATCTCTGATAAATTTGTTACCACTGACACACTAATATAAGATTAAAAATATAATACAGGCCCACACAGCCAGCTTCTCCAGGTTCTCGGAATGGAACTGGCCCGCTAGTGAGAGCCTTTCTGACCAGAGCAGGCTCCGAGTCCCAGAGCCGCTGCAGTGCAGTGTACACCGGCAACGAACCAGCGGAGAGCCTCGATCTGCAAGTAGCCTCAGGGATCAAGGCAGGGCAGCCGGAGACCTCTTCAGGCGGCTCTGCCCACTCCGACTGCGGGCTCTCTTCACGGGGCGATCCAAGATGGCGGCCTAGAGGGAGACTGCACCCCCGGTCGCTCCAGAACCCAGGAGTTAAGAAGGGGAGGCATTGAGAGACTCGGACTGAAATAGAGCCACGGGTGAGTCTGCCCACTGGGTGAAGCTCAGCCCGGGTGGCAGGCCCAGATAGAGGTGGCTTATTGGAGCCGGACAGGGCAGCTAGAGTCTTCCCAAGGTAGCCTTCCACACTCTGGCAGTGGGCTCCTCCCACACGGCCAGCTGCACGGCGCAGGCCCACAGTGAGAGCATTTCAGCACAGAGCCAGTTCCAAACCGTGGAACCAGTAGGGGGCTAGGGGCAGTTTTCTTCGGATGAGCTGCTTTATCAGATTCCTCCAAGACATCAGGCTACTGAAGGCTGGGAGGTGATACACTGGAAATCTACTGGGACACTATAAGCCAATAGCGGAAAACTGCAATATCTCAGGGTCCCACTGACAACTGACCAATATGAGAAAACAAGGGAAGAAAATGTCCCAAACAAACCTAGATACTACATCAATAAAACCCAATGACAGCACAGCAGAAGAAATGTCAGAAAGGGAGTTCAGAATGTATGTAATTAAAACGATCAGGGAAGCTAATGAGGAGATGAAAGGGCAAATGCAGGCATTGAAGAAGGAGATGAAAGAGCAAATGCAGGCATTAAATGATCGCACCAAACAACAGTTAAAAGACCAAATACGGGAAGCAAGAGATCATTTCAATAAAGAGTTAGAGATACTGAAAAAAAACCAAACTGAAATCCTTGAAATGAAGGAAACAATAAACCAAGTTAAAAACTCCATAGAAAGCATAACCAATAGGATAGAACACCTGGAAGACAGAACCTCAGACATTGAAGACAAATTATTTAATCTTGAAAGCAAAGTTGGCCAAACAGAAAAGATGGTAAGAAATCATGAACAGAATCTACAAGAATTATGGGATATCATGAAAAGGCCAAATTTAAGAATTATTGGGATTGAGGAAGGCTTAGAGAAACAAACCAAAGGAATGAACAATCTATTCAATGAAATAATAACAGAAAATTTCCCAAATCTGAAGAATGAAATGGAAAACCAAGTACAAGAGGCTTATAGAACTCCAAACATACAAAATTACAACAGACCCACACCAAGGCACATTATTATGAAAATACCTAACATATAAAATAAAGACAGAATTTTAAAGGCCGCGAGAGAAAAGAATCAAATTACATTCAGGGGGAAACCAATAAGAATATCAGCAGATTTTTCAATCCAGACCCTAAAAGCTAGAAGGGCCTGGAGCAACATATACCAAGCCCTGAAAGAAAACGGATGCCAACGAAGAATCTTATACCCAGCAAAACTTACCTTCAAATTTGACGATGAAATAAGATTCTTCCATGATAAACAAAAGCTAAAGGAATTTACAAAAAGAAAGCCAGCATTACAGAACATTCTCAGCAAAATATTCCATGAGGAAGAGATGAAAAACAATGATGCAAATCAGCAACAGGAGGCGCTAGCCTAAAGGAATAGCCAAATAAAGGAGAAACCAAATCATGTCAAAAACAAATATGAGTCAATTGACTGGGAATACAAATCATATCACAATAATAACCCTGAATGTTAATGGCCTGAATTCATCAATCAAAAGACACAGACTGGCAGATTGGATTAAAAAGAAAAATCCAACAATATGCTGCCTGCAAGAGACTCATCTCATAGAAAGAGACACCCATAGACTAAAGGTGAAAGGCTGGGGAAAAACATACCATGCACACGGACACAGCAAAAAAGCTGGAGTATCCATCCTCATCTCAGATAATGTGGACTTCAAACCAAAACTAGTCAGAAGGGATAAAGAAGGACATTACATGCTGCTTAAGGGAAGCATAAATCAGCAAGACATAACAATCATAAATATCTATGCCCCGAACATTGGCTCACCCACGTACGTCAAACAAATCCTTCTCAATTACAGAAATCAAATAGACCACAACACAATCACACTAGGCGATTTTAACACACCTCTCTCACCACTGGATAGATCATCCAAACAAAAATTGAATAAAGAAACTATAGATCTCAACAACACAATCAGCAATTTAGACTTAACGGACATATGTAGAATATACCATCCAACAAAGAACGAATACACTTTCTTCTCAGCAGCACATGGATCCTTCTCTAAAATAGACCATATTTTATGCCACAAAGCTACTGTTAGCAAATACAAGAAGATACAGATACTACCTTGTACTCTATCAGATCATAATAGATTGAAATTAGAAATAAATGACAGAATAAAAAACAGAAACTTCTCCAATACCTGGAGACTACATAATACACTATTATATGAAGAATGGATAACAGAAGACATCAGGAGGGAAATAAAAAAATTCTTAGAAGTAAATGAGAACAAAGACACATCATATCAAAATCTCTGGGACACTATGAAAGCAGTACTTAGAGGAAGATTTATTTCATGGGGTGCATTCAAAAAAAGAAGTAGAAATCAACAAATAAACGACTTAACACTACAGCTCAAAGCACTAGAAAAAGAAGAGCAGACCAATACCAAAAGTAGTAGAAGACAGGAAATAGTTAAAATCAGAGCCGAAATCAACGAAATCGAAACAAAAGAAACAATCGGAAAAATTAACAAAATAAATAGTTGGTTCTTTGAAAAAATAAATAAAATTGATAAACCCTTAGCCACACTAACAAAGAGAAAGAGGGAGAAAACTCAAATTACTAAAATTCGGAATGAACAAGGAAACATCACAACAGACACGAGTGAAATACAAAACATAATTAGAAGCTATTTCGAAAATCTATACTCCAACAAAACAGAAAACCTCGAAGACATCAACAAATTTCTAGAGACATATGAACTACCTAAACTGAACGAGGAGGACATACAAAACTTAAATAAACCAATTTCAAGCAATGAAATAGAAGAGGTCATCAAAAGCCTGCCAACAAAGAAAAGTCCAGGACCAGATGGGTTCTCAACCGAGTTCTACAAAACCTTTAAAGAAGAGCTCATTTCAATACTCCTCAAACTATTCCATGAAATAGAAGAGGAGGGAACCCTACCAAAATCGTTCTATGATACATAAACCAGACAGAGACACATCGAGGAAAGAAAATTTCAGACCAATATCCTTAATGAACATCGATGCAAAAATTCTCAACAAAATTTTAGCAAATCGCTTACAAATATATATTAAGAAGATAGTGCACCACGATCAAGTGGGTTTTATCCCAGGGATGCAAGATTGGTTCAACATTCGGAAATCAATAAATGTCATTCACCATATCAACAGACTTAAAGTTAAGAATCACATGATTATTTCAATAGATGGAGAAAAAGCATTCGATAAAATACAGCATCCCTTCATGCTCAAAACACTAGAAAAAATTGGGGTAGTGGGAACATTCCTAAACATTATAAAGGCAATCTATGCTAAGCCCATGGCTAATATCATTCTAAATGGTGAAAAACTGAAAGCGTTCCCCCTGAAAACTGGAACAAGGCAGGGATGCCCTCTTTCACCACTTCTATTCAACATCGTCCTTGAGACTCTAGCCAGAGCAATCAGACAAACCAAAGAAATTAAAGGGATACGAATAGGAAAAGAAGAACTCAAACTATCCCTGTTCACTGATGACATGATTATATATTTAGAGGAACCTGGAATTCCACCAGAAAACTTTTAGAACTCATAAGTGAATTCAGTAAAGTAGCAGGTTACAAGATCAATGCTCATAAATCCAATGCATTTTTATACATAAGTGATGAATCTTCAGAAAGAGAAATTAGGAAAACTACCCCATTCACAATAGCATCGAAAAAAATAAAATACTTGGGAATCAATCTCACAAAAGAGGTGAAAGACCTCTACAATGGGAACTACAGAACACTAAAGAAAGAAATTCAAGAAAACCTTAGAAGATGGAAAGATCTCCCATGTTCCTGGATAGGCAGAATTAATATCGTCAAAATGGCTATACTACCTAAAGTGCTATACAGATTCAATGCAATTCCAATTAAAATCCCAATGATGTACCTTGCAGAAATAGAGCAAGCAATTATGAAATTCATCTGGAAGAATAAAAAACCTAGAATAGCTAAAGCAATCCTCAGTAGCAAGAGCGAAGCAGGGGGTATTGCAATACCAGATCTTCAACTCTACTACAAAGCAATAGTAACAAAAATGGCATGGTATTGGTACCAAAATAGACAGGTAGATCAATGGTACAGAATAGAGGACATGGACACAAACCCAAATAAATACAATTTTCTCATACTAAACAAAGGTTCCAACAATATGCAATGGAGAAAAGATAGCCTCTTCAACAAATGGTGCTGGGAAAACTGGAAAACTATATGCAATAAAATGAAATTAAACCCCTATCTCTCACCCTACACAAAACTCAACTCAAAGTGGATCAAGGACCTCGGAATCAGACCAGAGACCCTGCATCTTATAGAAGAAAAATTAGGTCCAAATCTTCAACTTGTTGGCTTAGGATCAGACTTCCTTAACAGGACTCCCATAGCACAAGAAATAAAAGCAAGAATCAACAACTGGGATAGATTCAAACTAAAAAGCTTTCTCTCAGCAAAGGAAACTATCAGCAATGTGAAGAGAGAGCCTACAGAGTGGGAGAATATCTTTGCCAACCATACCTCAGATAGAGCGCTAATTTCCAGAATCTATAAAGAACTCAAAAAACTCTACACGAAGAATACAAATAATCCAATCAACAAATGGGCTAAGGAAATGAACAGACACTTCACAGAATAAGATGTACAAGTAATCACCAGATATATGAAAAAATGTTCAACATCCCTAGTAATAAGGGAAATACAAATCAAAACTACCCTAAGATTTCATCTCACCCCAATTAGAATGGCGATTATCAAGAACACAAGCAACAATAGGTGTTGGCGAGGATGTGGTGAAAAAGGAACACTCATACATTGCTGGTGGGGTTGCAAATTAGTGCAGCCACTCTGGAAAGCAGTGTGGAGATTCCTCAGAAAGCTTGGAATGGAAACACCATTTGACCCAGCTATCCCACTCCTTGGCCTATACCCAAAGGACTTAAAATCAGCATACTACAGAGATACAGTCACATCAATGTTCATTGCTGCTCAATTCACCATAGCCAGATTGTGGAACCAACCTAGATGCCCTTCAGTTGATGAATGGATAAAGAAACTGTGGCATATTTATACAATGGAATATTACTCCGCAATGAAGAATGATAAAATTATGGCATTTGTAGGCAAATGGTCGAAATTGGAGAATATCATGCTAAGTGAGATAAGCCAATCTCAAAAAACTAAAGGACGAATGATCTCGCTGATAAGCAGATGAGGACATATAATGGGGGGTGGGAGGGGCTAGCATTAGGTTTAGGGTTAGGTTTAGAGTTAGGCTAAGGAGAGCGGTAAGAATGAAGGAAAGAAGGACTGTGGAGAGGGAAAAGAGGGGTGGGAGGGGTTGGGGGGAGGGGGAAAATAAAATAAATATCATTACCCTATGTAAACGTAAAAAAAATAAAAAAATAAAAAAAACAACTGACAAAAAATAAAAAAATATATAATACAATTCTTAAGTAGTTGTATAATTTTGTTATGATGAAAACATAGTTCTCAATATCCACCATTATAGAATCTTACAGAATAGATAAATCAGCCAAAAGTTTCCCATTCTTCCACCACTAATATTTTTATCATCTTTTGCTATGCATTTTGCATAACATCATAGAGATGGAATCACCCAGATTGGAATTTCACACCAGCTATTGTCCTTTACTAGTCTGTTTGATTTTTTGACTTTTTTAAATTGCCAAGCAATAATCCATTTTGTGAATATGTCAGGGTTTTTATTAATAACAGGAAAATACTCATGAATGGGTGAGTCAATTGCTTTCTGTTCTTGGCTATCATGAAAGAAGAAACAAAGGACATTTGTGTTAGATTTTGTGTGGATGCAAGCTTTCAACACCTTTGGATATCCACTTGGATTGTGATTTTTGTGACAGAGATAAGCCTGTGTTTACTTTTGTAAGAAACCACCAACTGTTTTTTTGAATCCACTAGAAATGTTGGAGAGTTCCTTTTGTTCCTCATTTTTGTCATCAATTGGTGTTGATTGGTTTGCTTTTTGTTCATTCATATATGTGGGGTTAATTTGCTGTCGCCTGTGATTTGGTGTTCAGAAACTTCTTATGTGCAATGTGTATATCTTCTTGAGTTTTGCCTTCCAATTTCTTATTCATCTTTTTTTAATTGTAAACAAATGGGATGCATATTGTTTCTTTGTTTGTACATGGAGTCAAGGCATACCATATGTGTAATCATAAATTTACATAGGGTAATGTTGTTTGATTCATTCTGTTATTTTTTCCCTTACCCCCACCCCTCCCACCCATCTTTTTCCTCTACACAGTCCTTCCTTTCTTCATTCTTGCCCCCCTCCCTAACCCTAATCCTAACTCTAAACCTAACACTAACCCCTCCAGCCCCACATTATGTGTCATCATCTTCTTATCAGAGAGATCATTCGTCCTTTGGTTTTTTGAGATTGGCTTATCTCACTTAGCATGATATTCTCCAATATCATCCGTTTGCCTGCAAATGCCATAATTTTATCTTCCTTTATGGCTGAGTAATACTCCATTGTATATATATATATATATATATATATATATATATATATATATATACCACAGTTTCTTTATGCATTCATCAATTGAAGGGCATCTAGGTTGGTTCCTCAATCTGGCTATTGTGAATTAAGTAGTTATGAAAATTGATGTGGCTGCATCTCTGTAGCATGCTGATTTTAAGACCTTTGGGTATAGGCCAAGGAGTGGGATAGCTGGTTCAAATGGTGGTTCCATTCCAAGTTTTCTAAGGAATCTCCACATTGCTTTCCAGAATGGTTGCACTAATTTTCAGCACCCCCAACAATATATGAGTGTACCTTTTTCCCCACATCCTCGCCAACACCTGTTGTTGCTTGTATTCTTGATAATCGCCATTCTCACTGGGGTGAGATGGAATATTAGGGTGGTTTTGATTTGCATTTCTCTTATTACTAGAGACGTTGAACATTTTTTCATATGTTTGATGATTGCTTGTAGATCTTACTCTGTGAAGTGTCTGTTCATTTCCTTAGCTCATTTGTCGATTGGGTTATTTGTATTCTTGGTGTACAGTTTTTTGAGTTCTTTATAGATTTTGAAGATTAGTGCTCTATCTGAAGTATGATTTGCAAAGATTTTCTCCCACTCTGTAGGCTCTTTTTCGCATTGCTGATAATTTCCTTTGCTGAGAGAACTTTTTAGTTTGAATCTACCCCAGTTATTGATTATTGCTTTTATTTCTTGTGATATGGGAGTCCTGTTGAGGAAGTCTAGTCCTAAGTTGACATGTTGAAGATCTGGACCTAATTTTTCTTCTATAATCTGCAGGATCTCTGGTCTGATTCTGAGGTCCTTAATCCATTTTGATTTTAGTTTTGTGCACAGTGAGAGATATGGGTTTACTTTCATTCTGTTGCATATGGTTTTCCAGTTTTCCCAGCACCATTTGTTGAAGAGGCTATCTTTTCTCCATTGCATATTTTTGGACCCTTTGTCTAGTATGAGAAAATTGTATTTATTTGGGTTTGTGTCCATGTCCTCTATTCTGTACCATTGATCTACCTGTCTATTTTGGTACCAATACCATGCCATTTTTGTTACTATTGCTTTGTAGTATAGTTGAAGTTCTGATATTGTGATACCCACAGCTTCATTTTTCCTGTGAATTATTGCTTTAGCTATTCTGCGTTTCTTAATCTTCCAGATGAGTTTCATGCTTACTTGCTCTATTTCTGTAAGGTACATCATTGGGATTTATTTGGAATTGCATCAAATCTGTATAACACTTTTGGTAGTACGACCATTTTGACAATATTAATTCTGCCTATCCAAGAACATGGGAGATCTTTCCATCTTCTAAAGTTTTCTTTAATTTCTTTTTTAGTGTTCTGTAGTTCTCACTGTAGAAGTCTTTCACCTTTTATGTTAGATTGATTCCCAAGTATTTTATTTTTTTCAAAGCTATTGTGAATGGGATAGATTTCCTAATTTTTCTTTCCAAAGATTCATCATTTATGTATAAAAGTGCATTAGATTTATGAACATTGATCATATATCATGCTAATTTACTGAATTCACTTATGAGTTCTAAAAGTTTTCTGTTGGAATTTCTGTTTCCTCTAAGTATATAATCATATCATCAGCAAATAGGGATAGTTTGAGTTCCTCTTTTCCTATTCATATCCCTTTAATTTCTTTGATCTGTCTAATTGCTCTGGCTAGAGTTTCAAGGAGAATGTTGAATACAAGAGGTGAAAGGGGGCATCCCTGCCTTGTTCCTGTTTTTAGGGGGAATTCTTTCAGTTTTTCACCATTTAGAATGATATTAGCCATGGGTTTACATAGATAGCCTTTACAATGTTAAGGAATGTTCCCACTATCTCTATTTTTCTGTGTGTTTTGAGCATGAAGGGGTGCTGTATTTTATCAAATGTTTTTTCTGCATCTATTGAAATAATCATGTGATTCTTGACTTTAAGTCTGTTGATATGGTGATATTGATTTCCTGATGTTGAACCAACCTTGCATCCCTGGGATAAAACCCACTTGATCATGGTGCACTATCTTTTTAATATATTTCTGAATGTGATTTGCTAAAATTTTGTTGAGAATTTTTGCGTCAATGTTCATTAAGGATATTGGTCTGATATTTTCTTTCCTCGATGTGTCTCTGACTGGTTTAGGTATCAGGGTGATATTGGCTTCATAGAAGGAGTTTGGGAGCGTTCCCTCCTCTTCTATTTCATGGAATAGTTTGAGGAGTATTGGAATGAGCTCTTCTTCAAAGGTTTTGTAGAACTTGGCTGAGAACCCATCTGTTTCTGGACTTTTCTTTGTTCGTTAGGCTTTTGATGACCTCTTCTATTTCATTGCTTGAAAATGATTTATTTAAGTTGTGTATGTCCTCCTCGTTCAGTTTAGGTAATTCATATGTGTCTAGAAACTTGTTGATACCTTTGAGGTTTTCTGTTTTGTTGGAGTATAGATTTTCAAAATAGTTTCTAATTATGTTTTGCATTTCAGTCGTGTCTGTGTGATATTTCCTTGTTCATTCCAAATTTTAGTAATTTGTGTATTCTTCCTCTTTCTCTTTGTTAGTGTGGCTAAGGGCTTATCATTTTTTTTATTTTTTCAAAGAACCAATTATTTATTTTGTCAATTTTTTGTATTGTTATTTGTTTCAATTTTGTTGATTTCAGCTCTGAGTTTAACTATTTCCTGTCTTCTACTACTTTTGGTGTTGGTCTGTTCTTTTTCTAGGGCTTTGAGCTATAGTGTTAGATCATTCGTTTGTTGATTTTTTCTTCTTTAATTGAATGCTCTCCATGAAATAAATTTTCCTCTGAGTAATGCTTTCATAGTGTCACAGAGATTTTGATATCATATTTCTTTGTTCTCATTTACCTATAAGATTTTTTTAAATTTCTTTCTGATATCTTCTGTTATCCATTCATCACATAATAGTTTATTGTTTAATCTCCAGGTGTTGGAGTAGTTTCTGTTTTTTACTCTTTCATTTATTTCTAATGTCAATCCATTATGATCTGATAGAGTACAAGGTAGTGTCTCTATCTTCTTGTATTTGCTAAAATTAGCTTTGTGGCATAATATATGGTCTGCTTTCGAGAGGGATAGATGTGCTGCTGAGAAGAAAGTGTATTCACTCTTGATTGGATCGTATATTCTATAAATGTCTGTTAAGTCTAAATTATTGATTGTATTATTGAGTTCCATGGTTTCTTTGTTCAATTTTTGTTTGGTAGATCTGTCCAGTGGTGAGAGAGGTGTGTAAAAATCAGCTAGTATTATTGTGTTATGGTCTATTTGGTTTCGGAAATTGAGAGAGATTTGTTTGACATACATGAAGGAGCCACTCTTTGGGGCATAGATATTTATGATTGTTATGTCTTGCAGATTCATGCTTCCCTTAAGCAGTATGAAATGTCCTTCTTTATCCCTTCTGACTAACTTTGGCTTGAAGTCCCCATTGTCTGAAATGAGGATCGATAACGTAGCTTTCTTGCCGAGTTCATGTGCATGGTATGATTTTCCCCATCCTTTCACCTTTAGTCAATGGGTATCTCTTTCTATGAGTTGAGTCTCTTGCAGGCAACATATTGTTGGATCTTTGTTTTTAATCCAATCTGCCAGTCTATGTCTTTTGATTGATGAATTCAGGCCATTAACATTCAGGGTTATTATTGAGATATGATTTGTATTCCTGGTTATTTGGCTCATTTTTTATTTATATTTTGACATGACTTGGTTCCTCCTTTATTTGACAATTCCATCAGGATAGTTTCTCCCTTTGCTGATTTTCTTCTTTGTTTCTCATCTCTTCCTCATGGAATATTTTTCTGAGAATGTTCTGTAATGCTGACTTTCTTTTTGTAAATTCTGTTAGATTTTGTTTATCATGGAAGGATTTTATTTCATCGTCAAATCTGAAGATAAGTTTTGCTGGATATACGATTCTTAGTGGGCATCCATTTTCTTTCAGGGCTTGAAAAATGTTGTTCCAGGCCCTTCTAGCTTTTAGGGTCTTCATTAAAAAATCTGCTGATATCCATATTGGTTTCCCCCTTCATGTAATTTGGTTCTTTTCTCTCACAGCCTTTAAAATTCTGTCTTTATTTTGTATATTAGGTATTTTCATTATAATGTGCCTTGGTGTGGGTCTGTTGTAATTTTGTGTATTTGGAGTCCTATAAACCTCTTGAACTTGATTTTCCATTTCATTTTTCAGATTTGGGAAATTTTCTGATATTATTTCATTGAATAAGTTTTTCATTCCTTTGGTTTGTTTCTCTAAGCCTTCCTCAATCTCAATAATTCTTAAATTTGGCCTTTTCATGATATCCCATAGTTCTTGGAGATTCTGTTCTTGATTTGTTACCATCTTCTCTATTTGGTAAAATTTGTATTCAAGATTAAATTTTTCTCTTCAATATCTGATGTTCTGTCTCCCAGGTATTCTATCTTATGGTTGTGCTTTCTATGGAAATCTTAATTTGTTTTATTGTTTCTTTCATTTCAAGGATTTTTGTTCATTTTTTTTCAATATCTCTAACACTTTATTGAAATGATCTTTTGCTTCCTGTATTTGCTCTTTTAACTGTCGATTGATGCAATCATTCAATGCCTGCATTTGTTCTTATATCTCATCATTCAATGCCAGCATTTGCTCTTTCATCTCATCATTTGCTTCCCTGATCATTTTAATTATGTACATTCTGAACTCCCTTTCTGTCATTTCTTCTGCCATAATTTCATTGGATTTTATTGATATAACATCTAGATTTGTTCGGGGCAATTTCTTCCCTTGTATTCTCATATTTTTCCAGTATCAGTGGATCGCTGAGATATTGCAGATTTTCTCTACTGACTTATAGTGTCCCTGAAGATTTCTAGTATATCCCCTCTTAACCTTCAGTAGTCTGAAGTCTTGGAGGAAGTTGATAATGCAGTGCTCCATAAGAAAGCTGCCTCTCTAGGGGTGGTGGCCTTCAGGTGGGGTATATTCCCTGCTAGTGGGCAGAGGTGCCTCCACTTGTTGACCAATGCTCATCCAAAGGGGAACTAGGCTGCAGGCTGAGGCAAGGCCTGTTTGGGGCCTGTGTTTCTGGTTTTACTGTCCTTGTGGGAAAACCTCATCAAGCAGGGAAGACTCATCTGGTGGGGAGGTCTTGCTGGTCAATTGCCCTCCTAGAGGTTCTCCTCAATCCACAACTACTGCCTGGGCTGGACAGCCTTCCTCAGCAACATTCCCAGAGACCTGGACCTACCTCCTAGCCTGGGAGCCCTACCCTGTGCAGAAGAGTCTCCTTAGGCTGCCCCTCCTCAGAGAAGCTGCCCGCCATCCTGGAACCCTTGCTCCACCCCTCAGCTTGTCTTTGTGCAGCTCTTCCACCAAGAAGCCGCCTAGGTCCTGGGACCATGCTCTGCACCTAATTGCCTGGCTGTGCGGATCCTCCTCTGTGCAGCCACCTGGAGCCCCATACAGTTGCTCTGAGTCCAAGTGACCCGCCACATGCCTCCATTTCTGGGTAGCCACCTGAGCTCTGGTGCAGTCACTCCAAGTCCAAGTGACCCGCAATGCACCTCCTCCTCCTCAGGGCAGCTGCTCCGAGTTCCGGTATGGTCACTCTGAGTCCAAGCAACACACTGTACACCTCCTCCTCCCAGCAACTACCCCTAGCCCTGGTGCAGTTGCTCCGAGTCCAAGGGACTCACTGCATGGGTTCTCCTCCAAGCAGCCACCTGGAGTTCTGGTGCAGTTGCTCCCAGTCCAAGTAACCTGCCTCACTCCTCATCCTCCACCAGGAAGACCCCCAGTGTTCAGGAGCAGTCACTCTGCATCCAAACAACTCGCCAAGTGCCTCCTCCTCTGGACAGCCACCCAGAGCACCAGGCTCTGAGCAACTTATAGGATCCCTGTCTCAAAATAAATAAAATAAAATAAAATAAAAGGACTTGGGTGAGTGGTTCAGTGGTTGAGCACCCTGGTGTCAATCCATCATATCAAAAAAATAAGAAAAGATGTGTAGGAACAGCAGTTGATGTGAGTAGGTAAGGCTTTCTGAAGTGAGTAGGGAGATATCTTGGTGGTGTGTAGGAAGGTCTCTCTGAGGTGTCAAGAGAGGGTTCCCTGAGGTTTGTAGTGAGGATATAAACAGTTATATAGAGTGTGCCATGTGAAGTGTACAGGAGGGCTATATGAGATTTGTAGGAGGTCTCCTTTATGTGAGTATGAGTGTTTCCTAAGGGAAGTAAGTAGGGCTATTTGAGATATATATGGAAGGTCTGTATTTTGAATAGAAAAGGCACTATTAGGTGTAGTGAGAGTTCTCAGAGGTAAGTAATAGTGCACTCTGTGGTATTTAGTGAGGGCTTGCAAAGGAGTAGAGTGAGGACTCAAGATTGTAGCGACATCTTTCTAAGTTGGTTAATGACTGCTTTTGTAGTGATTAGTAATCCCTGAGATGTATATGAAAGGCACACTGAGTTGAGAGGAGGGATATCTTAGTTATTTAGGGAAAGGCATCTGAGATGAGTAGTGAGTTCTGTATGATATGTATAAAAGTATACTATGAGGTGTGTGAAATGGCTCCTTGGTGTCTGTGGGAGGGGCACCTGAGGTAATTAATTATGACTCACTGAGGTATGGTGGAAGAAAGATTGAGATGAGTAGAGAGGGCTCAGTAAGTTGTGTATGGAGGGATTTCTGAGGTGAGTAGTGAGAGTCTTACAAAAAACTGTGTCTTAGAGTTAGTGATTTCAATGTTTGCTCAATTGATGTTTTTATAATACTGGGTCCAGAAATAAATCAGTATAAAGACAGCACTGAAATAATATGCTAATGTGTAACACCAACTCCATTGATTTCATTTCTTGGAAGGTTGGAATTTGCTCCCATCACTGCAATGTTTCATTTGAATATAACAAAAATTAGAGTTTTCAACATTAAACTGATGAGATTAAGATGAGAAAGACCCATAAGATGTTACCCCACAAAAAACTCATGATGATCTTAAATTCAAGAATCACTTTCAATAATATATAGTAGTTCTGAATGGATAGGAAAACTGATGTACAGTGGGACCACCACAATTATTACATAATCCGGACATGGTTTTGTAACAATAGGAAAATGTCACCTGGAGGGTGTCAAAGAGACTTGTGTAATAAAGTGGGAAAAGCTTCTGTATATTTTCCAGATGGTAATTTTTTAGCCCTAGATTCATGAAGGTGATACTATTTGAAATAAAATGTTTTTCTTCATTTTCTCCTAAGATATATACTTTGTTATTTATTGCCCAAAATATAAAAAGACCAATCAAGTATATGATTTTCTTAGCCTAAGAAATGCATTTTTCCCTGAAATTGTCCTTGGGATATAAGCCAACGCCATCCTTCTTCTTTTTCACATCTAGAAGGGATGTATCACCATTCTTGCCAACTATCAGAACAAGAAAGAGTAAAAAAATATTGAAATAAATTGAAAGATACAAGGGGCAGTAGGAGGAGACTAGAGAGGATAGGGTTACAGAGGAGACTTCAGTGGATTTTTAACATGGGTTAAAGTTAAAGTTAAAGTTTGAGCCACATAATAAGCTTGCATATTCAAAGTATAGAGTTAAATCAAACAGAAAAAAAAATCAAGCCTGACAAAGAGCTGAGATTGACCACACCAATATGAATCATACTATTCTCCACCTAAAAGATTTCTTAACATTGTGTGATTCCCAGGATCATGTGTTTAATGTACATATATTTTTAAACTAGGGTAGCAATGCTGTTGGTGGGGAAACAGTGATGGTAAGACCTCAGCAATAAATGGATCCAAGATATATTATCATTTTCTACTGTCAGCACAGCAAAAAGTCATATGGATTTTGTATTTCCTCCATTAAACTGGAGGCCTCAAGTTCAAAGACTATTTCTCAATCCAAGTGACCAACCTAATGAGCACACTATCCTACTAAAAATGGGGTTTTGGGGTAATATTCTTTGACAGTTTAATGCCAAGTTCATAGAGAGGACTTGACAGTTACTTCCAGGTTCTGTTTTCAGAAGCTTTTTTGTGCACACAAGAGGCAAAATGATCAGTATTAGATCCTTGTTAGAGTAGAGATTTTAATGTCTTGTGGCTTTGTATGAGCTTGGGCAAAACCAACATCTTCCATGTTCATCCACTGTCAACTTATTTCCTCCATCTCCCATGTGGGGTCAATATGTGACTTTCATATTTGTGTACAATTCTGACTACAGTTCTTGAGAATGGGGTAAGGTTGATTCTCTCAACTCTTTTGGTGACCATTTCCACAACCCCTTGGGTGCGAGATCTTAATCACCCAGCTGCCAAGTTCCTAAAGTCCCTGTAAGTATGGGATGACAATCTCTCAGCTCTCACACTTGGTTGTGTGTCCCCACCCACGGGACATCAACGCAGGATGGCAAACCTAAGAGAGAAGGAATGAAGGGACAAGAGACACAGGGAGTGACAGCAAGACAGGAATTCTGATCAAGCTGCAAATTTTTATTGTTCTCATGGGTATTTATGCTGAGTGAATGAGAGGTATGATGAGACACAGGCTGGTTGGCTGTGTTTTTCTTTTGGGCTCCAGATAAGGTGCAAGTTCACGCCGGCGGGCCATAGGCAGAACTATCAGCCAGGAGTGGGGAGGGGGAGTGCTCTGGGAATCCATCAGCCTTCAGCTGCAGGGTACCTGAGTCAGCTGCAGGGTGTTTGTGCAGGGGAGGCAACCGCAAAATGTTCCCTGGGCTGCTGCTTATCGTAAAGGTCAGAACGTCCTCAGAATGAGAACTTCTTCTAGGTCCCTGACAGTTGTGAAGTCCAAGTGAGTGACCCTACAGCAACCACATCAGAAAAGAAGAAAAGAAAGACTTTCTAGTGAGGATAACTTGATGGCACACATGTCTTCAAGGATGCAGGAAGTAAATAGGAAGATGCACTGAGATCTAGGCATCAGGCACTTACATGATACAATTAGCAAAGAAAGGGCATCACTTTTTACTATGATCTGAATATTTATGTGCTTCCAAAACTTGTATGTTGAAATCATAACCCCCCAAGGTGATGGTAGGAAGTGAGGACTTGGAGGATATTAGGTCATTGGGGTAGAGTCTCATGGATAGAATTATTTTGTTTTAATAAAAGAAATCCCCCTCAGTTCCCTTATTCTGAAGAAGGGAAGGAACTTAGTCCTGTGGTTACTTGGAGGATGCTGAGATTGCAACTTCAGGTGAACTCCCTTTTCTCAGACACAAAACTGTCATGGAAATATGCACCACAGAGACAGGTTAGTAGTCAAAACAGACAAGGAAGAACACTCTAGAATTGGCCAGGCTACATAGTGGGTGTGAAAGCAATCAGAGTCATAGATGGGAGGGTATTACATGCTTCAGGTAAGACCTTCTCCTCCCTGGGTCTTCATTTTCTGGCTCACACAATAGCAAGCTGAACCTGAATATGGGAGGTCCTCTGTGCTGGCAGGTGATATTCCCAGGAAATAGCATCTACACATCTCTTCAAAACTGTATTTATTCTAGTCAACCATAAAGAAGAATAAAATTATGTCATTTGTGAGAAATGAATGAAACTGGAGAACATCATGCTAAGTGAATTAAGCCAGAATCAGAGACAAAAGTCAAGTGTTTTCTCTCATATTTGAAAGCAAGAATGAAAACTGAAATTGAAGAAAATATATATAGGGGATTTCACCAAAATAGAAGGTCAACAGTATAGTACAGATTCATGGGGAAGGATAAGAGGGGAAAGTGAGGCACTGAAGAATGCAATTGATCAAAAGATGTTCTACATATATATAAATATGTCATAATGGACAAACTATTAAAATAATTATGACACACTAATAAAAATATTTTTTTGATACTAAAGATTGAACCCAGGGTTGTTTCTCCACTGTGACATATCTCCAGTCCCCACTTTTTTCAAGGAGATACTCACACTTTTTAAAAAGTTAACCTTTATTTTATTTCATTTTTCTGTTGTTTTGAAGATTGAACCTAGTGTCTGACCCACGCTAGGCAACTACTCTACTACTAAATTGTAACCCAACTCCTTCCCAGTCCATTTTTGTATTTTATTTTTAGGCAGGGTCTTACTAACTTGCTCAGAGTCTTTCTAAGTTTATGAGGCAGGCTTTGAATCAGCGGTTCTCCTACCTCAGACTCCTAACCACTGAAATTTCAAGTGTTCATCACTGTGCCCAGCTAAAAATATTTTTTAAAACAGTCATGTGAAATACAAAAGTTCAGACAGAATGTAACTTTGGTTGAAATCTACCATACCTTTAAAAAATAACAAATGTCACTGCTTCTTCAATTACTCTATGAAACAGAATGGGAAGGGAAGTGCTTCAAAATTCATATGGTGAAGCTGGTATTACACTGATGCCAAAACCAGGTAACCACAGGTCAACAAAAGAAAACTACAGACCCACATGCCTGATAACACAGTTGAAAAAATTTTAATAGAATATTAGCAAATCATATACAAAAGCACACTAAGAAGACTGTAGATCATGACTGAGTTGGTTTCATTCCAGTGTGTAAGAATGGTTCTACATATTCTAGTAAATAAATATAATTTTCCATATAAGTAGAATTAAAAACAAAATCACATGATCATATCAATAGAGCCAGAGTAAGTCTTTATAAAATATAGTGGCAATTACTGATATAATCCTCAAAAAATTAGGCTTAATAGAATTTCCCCTAACATAAAAAAGACTATATAGGACAAACTCAAATCCAATATCATATGAAGCATGGAAAGGTTAAAATCATTTCCTCCAAATTAGGGATAAGAAAATGATGTCTACTGTCTCCACTCCTATTTGATATAGAACATGAAATTTTAGCTATAGCAACTAGGCAAGAGAAGGAAATAAAGGAGATATCAATAGGGAAGATGTCAAATTATAACTGCAGATTATATAATCCTCTGCATAGAAGAACAAATATGTTCCAACAGAAGATCTCTATAAGTGATATATAAATTCAATCACGGAACAGGGCAGAAGATCAACATGAAAAAACCAATAGCTTTTCTAGATATCAATGGTGAAGACACTAGAAAAAATAACAGAAAAATGATCCCATTCAAAATAGTCTCCAAAATTCTCTAAGAATAAATCAGGCCAAAGAGGAGAACAAGTTTCATAATCAAATTTATAGAACACCAAATGTAGAAGACTCTAAAATATGGAATGAACTTCAATGTTCTTGAATAGGCAGGGTTATTATTGGTAAAATGGCTGTATTATCAAAAGCAATATGCAGAATCAATGTGAACCCATCAAGATACTATTATCATTCTTCAAAGACCTAGAAAAAATAGTAGTAAAATTCACATGGAAGAATAAAAGACCTAGAATACCTAAACCCATAGAGAAGTGAGTGCAATGCTGGAGGCATCATGATGATGTATGTCATGTTATACTACAGAGCTCTAGTAAAAATCCTTCTTGGTATTGGCACCAAAACAAACACAAAGATCAATGCAGTAGAATAGAAGGCACAGATAAAAATGCACTGGCTTACATTCATTTAATCTTGGGTGACAATGCCAAAAACATACACTGGAGAAAAGGTAGCCTTTTACCACTGGTGCTAGAAAAGCTGGGTGTCCGTATGTAGAAGAGTTAAACTTTATCCCTATTTCTGATGCTGCATGCAAAAGTAAACTCAAAGTGAATCAAAGATATAGGAATTATATCAGAAGCACTACAACTGCTAGAAAAATTATGGAATCCACACTGCAAAAGATTGCACAGGCACCAACTTCCTTAGAAAGGTTGATAAAGGTCAAGAAATAAAACCCACAATCAGTGATGGAACAACTACAAATTAAAAAGTCTCTGCCCGGTAATAAAGTAAAATGAAGCAATAAAGAACAATGAAGACCCTGTTAAAAACAGCATAGATTATTGGAGAAAAATTTTCCAGCTACTTTCCCAGCAGATGATAATATCTAGAAGTTATCTTGAACTAAAAGTAATTAACAGAATCCCCTCACAAATAACCCAATTGGTAAATGAGACAATGAACTAAATAGACATTTCTAAATTTTTTAATAAAAAAGAAATACAAATGGTACACAATTACATAAAATTTCACCTTCTTTGGAACTCAGGGAAGTTCAAATCAAAACTCCACTGATTCTTTATTTCCAATTACAATGTCAAACATCATTAATATAAGTAATAATTAATCAGTGCTGACAAAAATGCAGATAAAGGACATTACACACTATTGGTTGTATTGTCAATTAGTACAAATTATACAATAGATTCTCAAAATTATGAAATTAGCATATGATCCATCAACATTCTTTCTGGTATTTATCCAAATATCTAAAGTCAGCACACTATTGCAATACATGCATAATATTTTTTAGCACAGAAATTTACATTAACCTAGTTATGATATCAGATTGATGTGTTTATCAACAGGTGAACAGACAAGGAAATGTGATATGTATAAACAAATTTTACACAGTCATGAATAATAAAATTATGTCATTTGAAGGAAAATGATGGAACTGGAGAATATCATATTAAGTGAATTAGCCAAATTCAGAAAGACAACAATCAAATATGTGCTCTCATAGATGGAAGGCAGAGATTTTAAAAAAAGAAAAAAAATTAAAGGATTTCACACAAGGAGAAGGGAGAAATGTAGAGTAGTGAAAGTGGGTGGGGGAAGGAGGAGAAATAAATGGAAAGTAGTTGGAATTCAAATTGACCAAGTTATTTTATGGGCATATAATTAATATACCACAATGAATCATACATGAATAAGTATTATGTGCCAATTACACATTTTAAAAAATATTGGAAACCAAATAGCTAAAGACCATAGAGATATTGATTCCACCTATATCTTATTGGCCAGAACATAATCATGGCTATTCCTAATTGCAAAGGTGGGAAATGTTGGTTTTAAAGTCATACAATAAAACAGAAACTAATTTTATTCACAGTAACTGATATTGCATCATCATATTTATGCCTCCAAAAATAACTGCTTCATTTATTCACTTACAGATATGTCTTTGAAATGTGAGTGCTGGGACAGGCATGGAGCTGCTGCTGGGTGTCTACCAGTGAAGCAAAAACAGGTCAGTCCTCCCGGGCTTAGGGATCACTCACTGTGCACAGGTACCTACTATCTATGACTTCATTTAATTCCCACATGAGCCTTGGGATGTAATTGACATCAGCCCTATCTTATAGATGAGTACACAGAGGCTCTGAGAGGTTAAAAATCTATTCCATAAATATATAAAAAACCAGAATTCAAATGCATCCTGATCCATTTCATACCTTGGTTCTTTAAAATTTGTTCTGCACTAGTCAAATACATGTGAGAATATTCCTGAAAGTCTTTATATATCTAATATCTGATACCTAATCCCTAGAGTTTATTACTTAACTGTTGGAACTCCAGACCTAATATCAGTGTTTTAGTGTTTAATACTGACAAGTGGAGATGGAGTCATTTTTGTGTTAAAAATCAGGGAAACATCAATAAAGAAATTGAACTCACTTTTCCAAAGTTATAGAACAAGTCCACAATAGAACAATGGTGTGTACCTACACCTCACTACATCTACAAAGAGCTCTCTGAGTTTCCACAAAAAAAAACACTAGCCAAAGTTGGGAGTACACTGGACAACACTCTCCCATGGCTTACCTGAGAAAATTTCCATGGAGTGAGAGGGACAGGATTCCAGGAGGCACCTTGGTGATCAATGGGTCATGTCATGTCAGGGAGTATGATAGAGCCCAGATGCAAAAAGGCAGAGGTGTGACTGGGCCTGGATGGAGGCTGCATATAGACATGAACTTTCTATAGCACATGAAACCCTGGTCTTCCTGCTTCCTAGATGAATCTTGCCTAATTGTGCTTATGCTGGAATGCCTGTTCAAGTATTTATGGTCTTCTCCTATTTTATATCTCCCTCTCACATGACCTTGGAAGTCTCATGTTTTGGCATTTGTCGTTAAATTTCTTTTGCACTACCCCAGATCCAAACATGTGGATTTATCCAGTACAGGTTACAGTATTCAATATATTTATTTAAATTTAACTCAATTTTCCAATTATATTTAGAAATAACTCATTTTTCATTTGTTAACATACCTGCTTTAATTCTTCACATATCAATAATGGTTGTGATAAATAAGTAATTTCTGATTTTATCACCTGGAAAATCAATGGATCTGCTTGAAATGATTATACCTTGGTTTGACTCGGGTGATAGGCCTCTACTTTTTCATTAATACATTTTATAACTTCATATATAGTACAAAAAACTTGACCTAATTTTATATGGTTTCTCTCAGAGAAAGTGCAGGCTTCCACTCTACCTCTATTAGTGTGAATGAGGCCTAATCTTGCAGATACCTTTGAGTGGACTCAGAGCTTGGTCTCTGCTTCAGATCTATGTTCAATCTGCCTGTGATCTCTTCAACCAGTGACCTTGAGCTCTTCCTCTATTTTTAATTTTATTTCTGATTGATTTTAATGTCTTACTCAGAGCTTGAAACTAAACACTGCCAATTTGAAACTGATGACTTATTGACCCAAGAATATCCAAAATCAGTGCTGCATGTGAGAACAAACTAGGGAAGAGGGGCCCATCAAACACTGTAAGAGAACCCTGAGAGGCTGGAAACCATGGGGTACAAGGAATCCCTCACCCCAAAGTAGAGGCATTGTAATTCTGGAATGTTTGGACTTAAGGCTAGAATGAGACTAACTGGAATTTTCAAAATGATGGAGACATTATTCCAATCAAGATCTCTTTTCAGATGTATTCAGGGAACTCAGAGAAAATTTTGGAGCCCAACTCTCCCTAGACAGCTTTTATCCAACAGGGAATAAAGTAAAATTAAGAGACAGGGGACATATTCAACTAGGGAAGCCACAGTTCTGTCTTCACTAGTGGGATCTTGTTACTGTTCTACAGACATTAAAATCACAGACCTGAAGAGATAGAACTTAAAGACATCTTTTCCTTAAAACTTACAATTGTTTGAGCTCTCCTTAGCTGCACAGATCCCTCCCCTGCCTCAGACTTCTGAGTGTCTGCATGTCCTCAGATGCATAATTACTGTGTCTTTGGTTCAAGAAAGGCTGTGAAAGGAGAAAATTTGAGCCTACTAGTGTGGCTTCTGGTATGTGAATAGGACATGTTAGATCCAACAGTACTACTCAGCACAGAGGACTGTGTTTTGTATGGCAAAATGAAGATATTTTTTTCTAAGAATATTTGCTTCTTTAATTTAGATTGCCTTAAAGTTAGTAATTTTTTTCATAGGGAATATCAAGTAATTTTATCTTTACATTTATTTTTATTTCATGAGTTCTAGTGACACAAATTACATACAATATGTCATCTAGAGATAGTAAACATTATATGTTTGTATACATAGCATCAGTGAAACCATCATTTTAAATTAGAATATTTATTAATTATAATTTTTCTACCATCATCTTAATTCAAACAGAACTTTTATTGATGTGAGGAACTCCTATAATTAGAATAACTAAATTTTTAAATCTTTAGAAGAAAATGAGGTTTTATGTTCAAAACCTCATTTCACAAGTGGGCATCTCACTTTGCTATAAACTACTTATATGCATTTATTCATGTAGTCTTTGAATCCAATTTAATTTCATCAATTAAAAATTTCTTACCCTGTACTCTATTAGTTAGGAAATGGCAAATGAGAGAATTATGATGCTAAGGTTTTGAAATACATTAAATATTTTAAAACATCAAATGAATATCTTGGTAGTTCTCCATTTTTGTTTCCAAAACACCCAGGAATGAAATTCACAATATTTTGGAGGAAGAATATTTATGTTCATTAGTCCCTTATGTTTTAGTCACTAAAAACATACCCTTTTAAATTTCTGATATATTGAAAATGTCTGAATCTAATTTTTTTTTTTGAGGAACATTTAGGTCACATCCTGCCTAACTACTGCTACCTAAATTTCAGATTTTTTTCCCTAACTTGATTTTTTATGTTTTCCATCAATTCATAAATGTCAGTCTATATCATTTACTTGTCACTAAGACATGAAGAACAAAATGATACAGAAAAGCCAAACCTGTTGAAAAGGATATCATGACTTGAATCTTCCATCAGTAAATCAATTAGGGAGATGGACTCTCCTGCAGAACTGCTTGGGTTTCCAAGAAATGACAGCTTGTGGGTCTGTGAAGAAGCACCTCTGGGGCTTCTTATTTCTTTAGAGAATGCTTTCTCTTCTAGTGACTTTTCTCAGACATTTACAATAGTGATAATATAAATATCATAGCTCTTAGTGTAAATCATATGCTGTACTTTTTTTTTTTTTTGTGGTGCTGGGGATTTGAACCCAGGGCCTTGTGCTTGTGAGGCAAGCACTCTACCAACTGAGCTATCTCCCCAGTCCCCTGTAAGCTGTACTTTGTATCTGACAACTTACAAAAGGAACTAATTATTATAACCTCTGTTTCTCACAAATAGGTGCCATTCATTTTCCAGAAATTGTCCAGGGTTTTGCTGGAGTTCATGCATTTTAAAACAGATTTGCTCACAGGACTAACATGGGTTGGGTGATGTTTTTGCCTTCTCTGAGGTGCCTTTCATTTCTCCTCGTGTTTTGCATACATTTTCAGCACAAGTAATTTCCCAAGGTAGAAAGTGCTGCCTATATGAACCTCAGTCCCAATCCCTCTTGCTTGAAGCAGGAGCAATCTCGCCTGCTTTATCCCCATTGTCTGTTTTTACCTTAATAAAAAGAAGGGGAGGATGAGATGATTGGCATCAGTGGTGACAGTGAACTGTGTGATAAACACAACATAAAGTATATGCATCTACACATTTATAGCTAAGTGGTGAGTAAATAATATTTTGTGTATCACCTCATCCTAAAAGAGATGCAGGATGATGTTCATGCTGCAGAAGAGAAAACAGATGTGTGCTATTTTCACAACTTCACCCTGAGTTCTGCCCATCCACAAGGTCTTATGACCCTGATACTTGCAACTGAGCCTGCAGAGGAGTTTTCTCCTGGAATTCTACTTCTGTCCAGTTGTCTAGCTCAACTCCAGTGCCTGAGCAGTTGTCACTAGTATGGGGAAACATGTGTGATCATGTATGAATCATACAGCCACACATGGTTTTGGTGATTGTAGGATGGCATACTGCCATCATGAGTCTCTCCTTGATCCAGATATTAAAGGGAGTATCCTCCAGTCTTTGCTATGAGCTATAACAAATAAAAATTCTGAAATTTTTGGATGTTTCTTTTTTTCATGTGTGATGTTTTATTTATCTACTCACTTAAACTTTCCTTCCACTTACCAGATGTGGATTAATCAAATGTTACCTATTTCAGAACTTCATGTTATATTCAATGTGATTTCTAATCCTTACACACAGAATGTTAAATCTGGGGGCAGCTGCATTTCTCCAGTGCATAAAGTATCATATCAGTGCCTGGTACAAGAGAGCATCCAGGTACAAATTTGTCAGCATCACTCCTAAGACCCTTATTTGGAGAGTGTTTCTAAGATAACCTGACTGATGGCAGAGAACTTTTGTTCTTTCCCCTGATCTCTTAGAGTGTACTATGTCAGTCTTCAGTGTGATGGATCACACCTGGGAAAGGACATAACACAGGATTAGCTCATATATTTGAATGCTTTCCATTCCCCAGATGCATTCTATCAATGGTATGTCATCATGGACATTATTAGATAACTTTCTTTACAATATCAGTATAATATACTTATATTATTTTAGTAAATATATATACTATTGTGTATATATATATATATATTATACTGTGCCACATGTACTGATATGATTGTGTTTTAAATCTGGAGAGAGCATAATGACTAGAAATATATTTTTCTGGGTTAACTGCTGGCACTACTTTGAAAAAGAATAGTTGTGCTTAGGATTGCATCAAATTGTGTCCCTTTCTTTTGTGCTTACTTCAGGAAAGAATATAAATTTTTTCTGTTACTTCTACAGAAATTCACTTTCAGAAGATAATTTTCCACTGGGTGTAAGCAATGAACAAACAAATCCATGAATTCCTGAATATTTTTGCAAATACATGGTACTTCACACATCTGCTTTTTATTAATCCTCTTGGTAGGACTACAGATTCCTTGGTCACACAGAACTTAATGTCATCCAATGGACTTGAAGTATAGATTAAAATATTTTATTCAATGAGTGTAAGAATGCTTCATTTTTATAAGGCAGAAATGTTGAAAACAAATTAGAGATATTGTATGTCACAGAAATGATGTGATAGAATGGAACTTTTTGTTTTGTTTCATAATACAACTTCTTTTGAGAGAGGACAATTTTTAACCTTCTTTATTTATTTATTGGTACCAGGGATTGAACTCATGGTTAGGGTTAACCATGAGCTACATACACAAGTTTTTCTCTCTTTTTTTCTTTTTCTGAGGCAGTGTCTTGCTAAGTTGCCTAGACCTTTGCTAAGTTCTTGAGACTAGTTTTGAACTTGTGATTCTACTGTCTCAGTATCCAATGCCTGGGTTAAAATGATTTCTATAAGTCAAATATTACATGCTAATATTTATCCATTTAAAATTATAATTTAAGAAATGCCTATAATTATTTGACTTATGTGAAATAAATTTATAACAAAGTGCAAATGGCATTTATATGTTCACTGATGTCATAAAAAAAGAGATCTAAGTACTAGTGATCAAATGTGATCCATAAAACTTGTATATATATGGATATTTGATTTATATATTTCTAAACTTTTTCTTGGATTTATCCTGGCAGACAAACCCAAAACACAGAACGAGTGAATGGAGCAAATTGTGTCATTATACTGGATAATTTTTGTGGAAAGATTGTCTTTTCCTAGTAGTGGTAGAAAATTTTTATTTTCCACAAATATTACATGTTGGCACTTGCCAGGGTCCAGCCCTAGCAGGAGTCCATGGGTTCCACACAGGTAACGGGGTGCAGGGAGACAGCATTGGCGATGGATGGAGAATGAAAGGCACAGACTCTAGTTCTGGTGCAATCACTCCCACTTTATTCTGGGGAAGGCTGGGTTTATATACAATTTTCTTCAGACTGTAATGGCAGTCTTGTGGTTAATGAAATTAAAGAAGTTTCCAAAGCATAGGCAGAAATTGTTCTTAACAAGGAACCAAAAGATTGAGAAAACAGTAACCTTACAGATTATCCTTACCTAATCACAATTGTTTTAAGAATATCTAACTATGTCAATGAGCTAATACAATGTTTATTTCCTTAATATCTAAACTCTATGTGACCTAAGACTATTCTTATTACTCTCACTGGTTAAAGCGATAAACAAGTAATCTCATGTGACCATCTCTACTACGTCCATCTGGTTAATATCTAAATTGCTGAGTTAAGGACTACAGGAGGGCAGCGGTCACAATGGTTCTCATGGCCAAGTTGTTTTTTACTGAATAGATTACATTGTCTTATGTAGGTCTTTTTTCCAGAACAGGGCATTGTGCATCAACGTTTATTATAGGGGTGACCTATTCTTTGTAGGAAGGAAGGAATGTTGTGAAACCTTATTCTTTTACCCCACCACCACACATAAACAAAACCATCAATAGAATTTAACCAGCCTGTTGGAGACAAAGGCAGATCTATATCTATTTTCTCCAGAGGCTTTCAGGGACTCATTGTATGGTTGCAAAATTATTTTTAACTTTGTTAGTGGTAAAGACCCATTGTTTTTCAGATTGTAGGTAATATTTTCTGGAATTTTTGTTGTATTCCCCTCGTCCCCCTAAGCAATCTGTTCAGACTGAAATGAGAAATATATTATCAGAAAAACACAGCAGAAAAAAACACCATGCTCTGGAGCAAAACATCTGGCAATTCCCTTTAGGATGAGCCTTTCCAAACATCCTCCAGAGGATCTCTGTCAAGCACTGGATGGAATTCCGGATGCTCCCGCAGGCACTCATACACTGAAGCTGAAAAAGTTGATCACACAGAAGTCAAGAAGAGAGCAGCTTACTAGATCTTTAAAAATGTAATTAGATAGATTGTGGGTAAGATATACCAAAAAAGTTAAGATGATAAATTAACTCAAATTTATAGCACAATAGGGTGATTCAGCTATAATAATTACTTATACATTTCAAATAATCAGAGAAGAGTTTCCTACTATTTAGCAAAAAAGATAACAATTGACAAGATTGAAATTTCCCTGATTTGATCACAACACACTATATACACATGTTGAATTGCAATGCTGCATCCCAAATACAAGTACAAATTGCAGAGAATTCAGTCACATCCAGTGTGGATGAGGGAAGGATTAATAGGCAAAGGATTATGGCTATAAATCTATTAATTACCCATAAACATCTAATCAATAAAAACTCAAGTGCCAATACCTTTTCTAATGTGAGGGTGCATGATGCATCAGGCCATACCAGATCTTGCTTCTAACAACATGGAGTAGCCCACCTCTCCTTTATTTATAGTCATACAGGTAATGGGGCCAAGACCACAAGGGACTGGCTTCTTCTGTGAGGAAAAGGATGGGGTGGAGTGAGGAAAACCAATTGTTTTGGGAACTAGCATATCAATCAGAAGTTAACACACTCCAACACAGAGGCACTTACTCCTTAGGATACCTACAACAATGTATCATGGCTTCCAGTTCCTGCAAGTCAGACCTCTGTATCCCATGGCTCAACCAATTCTGATTCTGCTAGGTATGGATGACTCTCCACACAAATAATAGATTTCAATTAAAGATAAAAATAATCAAAAATCAACACTTCAATATTTTAACTAATTATCTACATCTTCTTAGATTTTTTGTCCCATGTTTATAAATATTTCACTTTTCTGGTTTCTGTTAATATCTTGACTTATAGATCTACATGTTCTAAAGAGTGATAAAATGACAGCCCCCTATGGATGATTTTCTGACTGTTGTTTATCAAAATATGGTTGGAAATTATTGAAAATACATACCTACATTTTAAGACACTTCAATTAAAGCACAAATATGCCTTGTATAGAAAACATTACATTGGTAGGTCAATGAAAAATTTTCTGTATCAAGTTTATGCTTGGACCTCTGAACTGAAAAATTGTTTACTTCATGCAGGTGATAATTGGACTTCTTTTGGAGAATCGTCTTTCAGACTTGGGTCAAATTTTTGTTTTTAACTCAGGTTTTAGTGTAACAGTGACTTTATTTACTACCCTGCTTCTAGATAACTGAGTAGAAAACAGAGAATATGTTCCTGCTAATATATGATTACTGGACTTGGTGTACTTAGTATAGTTATTCTGGTGATGATAAAAACTTCTGTATAACTTGGATAGCTACAATGTGTATTAAAAAATTCCTAAATACCAGCAATGATCTGTCAACAGAGAGTGAGAAAATGTTCTAAAATTGTGAAAATTTATTGAGAGAGTAACAGAGGTAGTCATTATTAAAATAACTAAATTAAGTCTCCCAAGTCAAAGGTATGAGGAATGGCATAAGAAAAATAATGATCAATATATGTAGAGGTCATTACATGTCATAAACACTTTGACATTTACTAGTTTATCTTCTTGCACACATAATACATATACAATTAAGGAAAGATGACTGACCATATTTTACAGATTAGTTGATCAGTGTATGGCACCATAAACTGCTCAAGGTCACACTTGGACTCAATTGAAGATCACAGATGCAAATTCAAACAATGTGTTATAGAGTGAATAACTCTCAAAGTTGGATCAGTTAATTTATGAAAGATATTAGTGAGCAACAAAATAATATACCCAAGTATATTATTACTCCATTGAGATTCATTTCTTAAGAGAACTGGAATTCTCTAATATTATGCAATATTCCTATTTGAATTCACCAAAAATTGTAGAGATTTAATATGTATATGGGGCTTAAATAAGAAGAAAAAGAAGAAAACCAAGTAAGATACTACCTCAGAAAACTTCAAGATTAGAGTACAACCGAGAACCACATTCAATAATAAATAGTAGTTCTGAATGGATTGGAAAGCTGATATACAGTGGGAGCTCCACAATTGTTACATAATCCAGATATTATTGAGTAACAATAGGAAAATGTCAACTGGAAGATATGAGAGAGATGTGAGTGCTGAGGTGGGAAAGGGGTGTGTTGAGGTGAATCCATACATTTTCCTGATGGTAATTGTACAGACTGAGATTCATGAAGATAATACTATTTGAAATAAAGACTTTTTCTTTGTTTACTCCTAAGATACATATTCCAGGATTCCTTAACCAAGAGATGAAAAATACCAACCATGTTATTTTATTAGTCTAAGAAATGCATTTCTCTCTAAATTAGGCATTGGACTCTTGGCCAACACTATCCTTCTTCTCTTTCACATCTTCACATTCCTTCTGCAGCACAGACTCAAGCCCACCAAACTCCTCATTGGTCTCTTTACCCTAATCCACACAGGGATGATGGCAATTTTGTGATACATAGCTACAAATGCTTTTGTGTCTCAGGATTTTGGGGATGACATCAAATACAAATCAATAATCTACTTGCATTGGTTTTCAAGGGGATTCTCCCTTTGTGCCACCTGCATCCTGAGTGTCCTCCAGGTCATCATTCTCAGTCCCAGATCCTCCTGCTTGACAAAGTTCAAGCACAAATTCCCACATCATAGCCTGTGTTCCCTTGTTTTCCTGTGGTCTTGTACATATCTTTGAGTGATAGCTTATTATTATCTTCTACTGTTTTCCCCAATGTGTTCTCACATGGTCTAGTATTTATTGCTCAATCCTGTACAATTGTATGAAATAGTTACTTCCTCAGGCATTTATTTTCTGCATTAGGTGTATTCTGGGATGTCTTTCTTGTAGGACTCATGACCCTCTAAAATGGGTACATGGTGATCCTCTTGTGTAGGCATAAGCAACATTTCAAGCACCTTCACAGCACCAGTCTTTCTCTGCAAGCACATTCCATGTACAGAGGACCACCTCAATCATCCTGCTGCTCACAAGCTTCTTTATGTTCATGTAGTTTGGACCCCATCTTCTCCTTCTGATAAAATATATGGAAATATGACCCTGATTATTTTTCTATCCAGATGATGACAGCTAATGACTATGCCACAACCAATACTTCACTGCTAATCTGTACTGAAAAAATGAAATATTAACTTCTTCAAATCTTTTTTGGTGAGGATAGTACAAATTTAACTCCTGATGAAACTACAAATATAACTTCTTATATCTATACAAGTTCTCCTAATGTGTCAATTCACTGGCTTCTGAACAAATAAATCATGGCATAAAGTATATGCTGTCTGAATTAAGTGAATATAGAGATATGCATGCTTTATTAAATCTGTTACTTTGAAACATGTGAATAACAAATATATCATAGAAATGTCAATCATTTACCTTCATGAGATAACACAAGGATCCAACATATAGGTTTGGTGTGAGCACATGACACTTATGAGGCAGGTGTTACCTTAATGACCTAGGTTAGCCACTAAAAACACATTGAGAGTGTACAGCATGTTTTAATAAGTGCTCAAATGAGCTGTACATGTCAATGTTTATAGCCATAAATTACTAAATAATCCATCAATTGTCCTTTCACTGACCTAATAAAAATAATTGAATGTATGGACACAGGTTGTCATATGCTCATAGTACCTTTATTAAGTATAACCTCTGGTGAAAACAAGTCAATGTCCAAAAGCATATAAATATGTAAGCAAAACATGGCCTGGACATACCATGGAATATTATTCAACCTTGAACAAAAATAAATAAATTCCTGAAGGAGTAATATTTGGACTTGAATATATTATTGCAAGTGACATATCATGTACAAATTATCCAATGCTTTAAGGCACTAATTTTGAAGGTGGATCTGAGAATTAAAATTCATAAACACAGAAAATAGAATGAGAGCTACCAGAAGCTGAGGAAGAAGTTAGTGAAGAGTTCTTATTTGATAGCCACAGAGGGATAGTATAAGAAGAAGAAAACATGCTAGAGATGGATGGTAAATATTTTCACAATAGTATAAATGTGCTTAGTGCCTCTGACCTGCATACTTAGGAAGCATCAAACAGTTGAACCAGAAGAATGAAACCAGATCTGGCCTCTAACATAATGTGTTGCACCCCTTGTATGTATAATATTTCAAATTACATGCTGCTGTTATGTGTATCTAAAAAATCAATAAAACTATGCTGTTGAAATAAAAATAATCAAAATATTTAGTTTTCTGTGATATGCACATTACCATAAAAAATTGACCAATAACCTTCTTTATATTAAGGGAAATATGCCTAGTACACGGGGAGAAACACCACTTGTTCTCATATATTTGTAGAAAACACTAAGGAAATCTAGTAGAAAAGAATGTATGTTGATCCCCAGAGAATGGAAAGAAGAGAGAGAGGACAGATAGTAAGGGGCACCAAGAATCAAGTGGAGAAATCGCTTCTGATACTTCTTTGGCAGAGTAAGGTAACTACTAGTGTAGCAACTTAAAATGTGTTTCAAAATAAAATTCCTGATACATAAAAACAATTAATTGTTGAAGAGATGGAAATTATTATTATGGTCTGATTACTACAAATTATACACATGTACTGAATTACCATAATGTACCTGATAAAACATATATATATATGTGTGTGTATATATATCTGTATATATATACACACACACACATACACACACACATATATATATATAGTTTCCAGTAAGCTTTTAAACAGCTTTGAACAAATTCTGTATAATAAAATAATTTTTACAAATCATGATTCCAAAAATGACAAAATATAATTTTTAAAAATTTCTAGCAGTTTTAAGACATTTTAGTGAGTTGGGTCTAAATCTTTTTGTGGTCAGCTTTTGAACCCTGCTGTATTTAACGACTTAGTCACTGAAACACATCCCCAGTCCTTTACTATATTTACTTTGAGATAGGTTCTCAATATTTTGCTTAGACCCTTGCTAAATTACTCAAGACTGGCCTTAAAGTTGCAATCCTCGAAACTCAATGGTCCCAGTGGCTGGAGTTACATGTGTGTGCCACCTTGCAATTGATCCAAAGAAAGATGTGTTCTTGTTATGGATTCAGTTAAGGAGTAGTGTGTTCTACTCAGTCTTTCAATGATACTTTTTTTTAGGTACCAACAGTTTCTTAGATTTCTGGGTAATATATTTCACATTAGGTCAAAACGTCAAATTCAGATTGTAGAGGAATACATGCAAAATTACTGGTCTTGAAACTTATGCCTGAAAATTTTGTATTTGTAGGATTGTTTTAATAAGGAAAAGAAAAAAATATTAGAGGTTCTTTTCTAAATAGATTTAGTATTTTTGTCACTGAATATTTCAAATGATGCACTATGAAAAATGTGAAAATTCTACTGCCTTATAATATCATTGCTCCTCTCTGGTAATTTTGCCTTTAAAATTATGATCTAAGAAACAATGGAAAACTTATATGTGTCATTTAATAGAGAAAACTCTACTTGAACAGTAATTCTTATTTTTGAAAATATAATATCTGGTAGGTAATATTTTAACTAACATTGCTTAAAAATCTTCATTAAAAAGCATAAAATATGCAGCCATCAGGAAAGAAGTATTATAATCTCAAATTGCTAGAAACACCTAAAATTTTATATTTCCATACCAATTACAGTGATACACAATCTGTGCAGAAAGAGAAAAAACACCTCAAACGCATTTCCTCCCATACTTTTACTTAACAATACACTTCTGACCCTAGGAACATGGAGTTTGTTATTCTTTTGTTGTTGTTGTTATTTTAGTTAATCTCACCTACCATGCAAGCAATGCTGCAGCTGTGGACACTAACTGGGTATCCTTTAATTAAGTTCAGTTCTTAAACACAATTCAGTTTTTAGTCTACAGAATGAGGGCTCAATCTTGAAGATCACACCTCCCACACTTTAGATGCCAATCACAAACCTAGGTTGTTTTGTCTGTGTTTCTGACCCACTAGCTACAAATCAGGGTTTGCATAGTCCCCTTCTCAGGTTTGAATAATTTGCTTGAGCAACTCACAGAATGGAGAAAAACACATTTTACAGTTTATTATTAAGAATATTAAAAAGGATACAGATGTAGAAATATGTAGGACAAGCATGGGGGAAGAGGCCTGGAGCTTCCATGTCCTCTATAGGTGCCACACTCCAGGAATCTCCATCTGTTGAGTTATCCAGAAATTTTCTGAAACCAGCATTTTGGATTCCTTTATAGAGACTTCATCAAAGTATGAACAACCACTGAGAAATGTAACTGGAAAAGCATATGATCTAGTCCTACTAGACTGGGTAGAAAAACACTGCAAGAATTGTTGTGGTTTTTCTTGGCATCTTGTATAGCAGTCCTTTCTTCAACATATGGGGCAGGATTCTGACTGACATGAGGGTCATATGACCTGTTATTGGACCAGAGATATTAATGAATTTCTTTATGGACAGATCCAAGACAGAGGAACATCAGAGACTCTATGACCTGCCTTAGGAAAGAGAAATTCTAGTTTTTGAGCCAGGAACTATGAATATGGATATATGCATAAAGATAGAGAGATAGATAGATATCTCATATGTGCAAATTACTGATTATAATATGTACTGTTAGTATATATATATATATATATATATATGTGTGTGTGTGTGTGTGTGTGTGTGTGTGTATGTATATGTGGGTATATGTATATATGAATATGTTACTGAAAACACAATCAGGCATGGTGGTGCATGCCTGTAGTCCCAGCTACTTGGGAGGCTGAGACATGATGATCACAGTCTCAGCAACTTAATGAAATTCTGTTTCAAAATAAAAGAAGACTGGAGATGTAGTAGAGTGGAAGAGTGCACATTTTCTAGCATGTGTAAGACCTCAATTCACAGCACTGCAAAAAAAAGTAGTACAAATGCACAAAAATGTAATTGCAAATGCATACTAATCATCATTTTCCCCAGTTAATTATTCCTTGCTTTAAAACAAAGAAGGCATTTTTAACATGGGCCTTAAGGGCTACTATAAACCACATACTGGTGAAGAATTAGGGTTAGGGTTAAGGTTAGAGTTAGGGTTAGGGTAAACTTCATGAGATCAAATTAACTTTTCTACTTCATGGCTATTTGTGAACCTCATGTGTGCTATTCTGCCATATACCCTTATTTTTTATACACTCACTTGAGCCAGGCATTATATCTTACCAGTGATGAAAGTTTTGGGGGTATCCTGAGCACTACTGCCCTTCAGATCTTGAGCAGCAATCATGAGCCACATCCTCAGAAACTGTCTCCTTCAGACACCTGATATGAGCCATATGAGGAACTTGCAGGAAAGAAAAATAAAACAGAAATTACTGTGTCTTATAAGAGTAACTATGTGCCTGGCACCATACTAGGCACTGGTCAATGACCATTGACAATGATACTATTGGGTATTGATCATAGAAACCAGAGGGTATAATGGACTTCTCACCACACTTTTTCCTTATACTTTTATTCTCTATTCCATAAGTACAAATTTGAAAAGGAGTAAGTGGTCTGAATTCATATAAGCATTGGTGATCCCACAATATCCACAGGGCTATGTACTTGCACATGGATGGGCCTGTGGGTAAGCATTTCTACCTGCAATTTACAGAGGACAACTTGGTTCACAGAAGACCATTCCCTGTTTTATCCTCATTCATTCCAATTTAACATGGAAAGTATGTCCAGGGCACACTGGAGCAGACATCTCCCTGCCTGATGGAGAAGGATCCCACATCTCTCTCCCTGTCCAGTCAGTGAGCACCAAGTCCCAGTGCAGAATGAGGCATCTTGGTCTGGGGTCCCTTTATCTCCCAAGAACCCAAGTGTTTCAGTCCCCACAGCAGGGTACCCACACCCTCAGGGAGTCCAAACACCTGGAGATGGGGCCATGCTTTTCTCACCAAATCACCTGGATCTCTTAAAACATCCTCCTGGTCACCATGATCAACATGATGACATCGGGTTACTGTGGTAATCACAATGAGCAAGTTTCTCCACACCAGAAATGCTTACAAAAAATCTTCCCCTCCCTCTCCTCTGACTGAAAAAATGCCTTCCTTATGCAGGCCACCATCTAAGATGAGTGCCAATTAGAAGAACTAGTCTGATACACCAGCAGTGAGCCAAATTCTGGTTCAGTTGTGGAAACAAAGCATGTATCTCTTATGAGGAATTTGTTTGCTTTAAAAATGACCATAGGGGAGTGTTATCTTTATAGAGAGAAAATGGAAGGTATCTTAAGACTCTTGCATATGACCTAGCCATCTGAGATCAAACATACAAAATTCACACACCATGCTATGTTCTTTGCCATCCTTGGCAGAAAATTAAGAGACTGCCTCTATCTAATACCTTGACTAAATGACCTAGGAATTTTTTTTTAATTTTAAAAATATCATTTAAGGAATCTCAGAATTATTTCAAAAAAGCAGGACTGAAATATTATTTAGTAAGCTGAAACTTATGCAGGCATTCAAATCATATATTGGGTTATCCTGGGGAGTGCTTACCTGCATTCCTGATACATTCTGCTACATGGAATGGATCCATGACAAAACACATCTTGTCTCTACACACTCATTCCTTCTCCATCATGGAAATCACTCATCTAATAAAAGAGTTGGGAAGATAAAACAGGAATTGCACTGTTTAGACTTTCTCCCTTCAAAATTTTTGTTTGTAATCTTGCCTTGTCCAGCATATGTTCTGGTCTGCCCTCAGGGATGTATTAACAATAGGTCCACAGCTTGCCTCATATGACATTGTCTCGCCAGTTTTTCTCTGGTCTTGATTCCAAAGTATTGAGTCTTTAAGAGCCTCCCCAAATACACCCTGTTCTTAGTCTGTGTTCTAAACTAAGTAAGGATTACAACAAAAATTATATTGAAATCAATATATTGACTTTATTCCTTATATATGTAAATTTCCATTAATTAAATATAAAGATATGAAAATGATCACAACAAAAACAGATAAGAATAATCTGCATATGAGAATATGACTTAGATTACATGACAAGAGGGCTTCATATCAACAAACCATAGCACTGAGTAGACTCATACACCCTGCTGTGTTGCATCAGCATAGCCACAAAGGCCATGAACTGAAAGGTGTACATACCTGGTATTTCCAGAAGGAGTCCTGTCTATACGTAATCAAGGAAAGTGTCTTCCTGGCCAAAGGGTATCTCAGCTGCAGGACAAAGTGTTTTAGGACACATTCTTTGAGGAATAATTCTTGATGTGAAAAAAAAAAACCTCTCATTTTTATTACACACACATTATACAGACTTCAAAGAATATGGCTTTTTGTGTGGATTTTAGAGCTACTTACTGCAGCACTATCTTATTTTGTTAACAAGCAAAATTATACTTGAAGGATTATCTTATAAATGGGAATTGAAATTACTTTATAAATTCTAAGAGTAGAGTGAAAACCTTAAACCTTTCCCATAGAAATCCCTTTAAAAACCAATTGATGAACTGTTTCTATATGAAAATTCACACATAAAATCTCAGGTAAACAACAGTTAAAATTATAACAAATCCCCCTCCTCCACTTTTCAAGAATAAGAGAATCCCCTTTTCAGTCAATGGTAACAGACTACAAGATGTAAAGTTCACAAAGCCCCATATGTTGGGTTTATATCTCTCCTTAACAAACAACCAAAAAGAATAAATATTGATTATCTCACAGGAACTTGTGTTGACTTGATCCAACTGAACCTTTTATGATCCACATGGTGGCTGTTATCTGGTGATGTATTAATCTGGAAACTCCAACCATCTGGAACATCAAGAGAACTCCCTCAAAGTATAACAACTGGTATTGGCATCTCCTGAGAACTAATTAAAGCACCTTGGCTCTCCTTCAAAAAGGCCCACATATATAAGGCCATCAGATTACATTTAACCCAGCTAATTTTGTACACCAAATAGCAGCATATAATTTTTATTCACATGCAATATCATTTTGCTTATCTAAAACTCAAATTTAGGTGGATGTTCTATATATATTTTATTTGTTAAATATGGCAATTTTGGGGGAAGACACACTGACCATCTAAGTTTTTTTTTTTTATTGTAAACAAATGGGATACATGTTGTTTCTCTGTCTGTACATGGCGTAAAGGCATACCATTTGTGTAATCATAAATTTACATAGGGTAATGTTGTTTGATTCATTCTGCCATTTTTTACCTTCCCCCCACCCCTCCCACCCCTCCCCTCCAATTATACAGTCCTTCCTTCATCCATTCCTGCCCCCCTCCCTAAACCCAACTCCAACCCAAACACTAACCCTTCCCACCCCCCATTATGTGGCCATACTACCAAAAGTGCTATACAGATTCAATGCAATTCCAATTAAAATCCCATCTAAGTTTTAATGAGCATCTGAGACTACTCTTCCAATGGGTCACTTCTGGAAAAAAAAAATCACACTGACACGAGAAAAAAATCTGATAATGTCTGCTGCTGGCAGCATTAGGGGGAAATAGACACTGGCATACAGTTGTGGTTCCAAATGGTGTTATCCACTTTCTGAAGCCCATATTAATATGGATTAATAACTTGAATAATCTTGAAACACAATCTCTGTTTCCACAAAAATGGAAGATTCAATGGCAGTTTTAGAAAAGAATTTTAAGGTGATTCAGACCTGAAATCTAATTAAAGGACTGATTCAGCATGTCAGGGACCACATAAGTTTCCTAAGAAAAAAATGACCAAATTTAAGAAACAGATTGTTTAGAGTGTCGAGCTCTAGGTTCCTCATGTTAGTACCTGGAATTAATCTCATAACAACACTTTGTATGAGGTATTCATGGAAGAGTATGACTACAAAACATTTTCTTGCAACCAAAGAGACAGATGTCTAAGAGTTTATTCTCCAGTACCACTGCCAGTGTCCTGGAGAGAACCTGCCTTCTCAGCACCTTGAGTTTCTGGTGGTCAATCTGTAGCAAGTATGCAAGGACACATTCTGCTATGAGGGTTAACATATTTTCCCTGTGTTCATCCTGCAGCAGGGAGCTCGGTTTGGAGCCCCTTACCCTTTCCTCAGAGGTTCATGGCAGGACTGGAAGCAGAAGCTGTCTGGTCAGTGATTCTTTTATCTTTTATGAAAACATAATTCATGAATGGTTGGAACTGCTTGTACCTCACAGGAAGGTGAGGACGTCTGAAGATACAGGAGGGTAGAAAAATGTATTTCTCTAAGATAGGGAGCACGGGCAAGGTATAAATGTCCTTTCAAGTGTAGAGACCTGACCACTACTCCATATATATATATATATACTTGGGTTAGCTCTATAGATGTCCCATTAAGGCTGAACCTCCCCTTATGACAGATTATTTTAGCTTGAACCAGGAGATCCATGGAGGAAGAAGGGATTTTCAGATTTCCCCTAATCACAATACACCTTGCATTCTCAGCAGATGTGTCATCATAAAGAAGTGTCTCAAGACAGGTACTTTGGGGCAAAATTGTCATAGATATTTCAATGGTTTGGGGGCATCCAAAGGACTATAGTATATACACAGATATAGACAACATCTATAATATTAAAATGTTCACATTCCACTTTTAAGTGGGGATCATTAGATAAAAAATGTCTAAAACAATTCCTTGGGTAGAAGGTAATAATGAAATATGGTTTGAAAAAAACTACACAGCCACCTCTCTTGCTTACTCAGCAACCTCTTTTATTGGTAGTGGTAGAAGGAGTGGTGATGTTGATAATAATAAAGTGATAGAAATGAAATTCTGCCTCTTTGAGTTAAGAGGCTTGACTATTGTTTTATGTGTATTGAATTGGGTTTTTAAGGCAATACACAGAAATTAATTAGAAAATCATGTATTTCCTATGAAGAAAACATAAAATTATTGTTTTGTTCTCTAACATGTAGTCTGCATTGCCAAAGAAACTGGATAACAAAGCAGGAAACATAAAGGGAATTAATAAAATAAAGTTTCAATTTACACATTTAAATGAAGTGGATGGTGCCTATATGCCAACACTATGTTGAAGTGTTGACCCTATATTTTCTCCTAGCACTTCCAATATTTCTGGTCTAATTCCTAGGTCTTTAGTCCACTTTAAATTAACTTTTAGGAAGAGTAAGAGATAGGGATCTAGTTTCATTCTTCTACATACGGATACACAGTTTCCCTGGCACCATTTGTTTAAAATGCTATATTTTCTCCAACATATGTTTTCTGGCAAATTTGTTAAGGACCAGATGACTGTATGTTTATTTGTCTCTGTGTTTTATATTGTATTCCCTCAGTATTCATTTCTTATTTTATACCAATAAACTACTGTTTTGTTACTATAACTCTATAGTACAATTTGAATCATTTATTGTGAGGGCACCCCCATAACTTTTATTTCTCAGTATCATTTTGACTATTTTGGGTCTTTTATTACTACATATGAATTTTAGGTTTGTTCTTGCTCCTCAAAACAAGAATTGATCAATGGAATCACCTCAGATTGAATATCTACACAGTGAAAAAAAGAGCATGCATAACAATATATAATGATGGGGGATGACGGTGGAAGAGAAGAATGAAGGAACTTTGAATGGTGTAGAGAAAAAAGGGGTGGGAGGGGTGGGGATGGAAAAACAGTACAATGAAACAGACAATATTACCCTATATATATGTATGATTACATGAATGGCATGAATATATATTGTGTACAACCATAGAAATAAAAAGTTTTACCCCATTTGTGTACAATGAATCAAAATGTGTTGCTAAAAATCAAAATATATTTTAATAAAAAAATAAGAGCATGAAGAGAGAACCTGCAGAGTGGGGGAAAAACACTTGCCAGCTACTCTTTTGAATGGGTATTTATATTCATAATATATAAAGAACCAAAAAACTTAACAGTCCCCCCAAAAAAGCAAATAAACAACAAATAAATGGACAAATAATCTGAACAGATATTTTTCAAAAGAAGAAATGAAAATGGCCACAAATATATGAAGAAATATTCAACATTCTTAGCAATTAGGGAAATGCAAATCAAATCTATCCTAAGGTTTTATCTCACTACAATTTTTATGTCAATGATCAAGAATACAAATAACAAGAGTGACTGGCAAAATTGTGGAGAGAAAGGTACACTCATGCATGGTTGGTGGGACTATAAAGCAGTACAATCACTTTGGAAAGCAGCATGGAAATTCCTCAAAAGACTAGGAATAGAACCACCCTATAACCCAACTCGACCCCTCTTAGTACTTATCTGAAACATCTAAAATCAATATTCTACAGTGATACATAGCAAGATGCACATAATTGCTATTCACAATAGCCAAGTAATGGAAGCAGCCTAGATGACTCTCAACAATCTAATGGAGAAAGAAATATGGTATATGTACACAATGGAGTTTTACTCAGCAATAAAGAAGAGAAATCATGAAATTATATAATATTCTGGTAAATGGATGAAGTTAGAGATTATCATGGTAAGTTAAATAAGCCAGGGTCAGAAAGTCAAGGGTCAAATGCATTCTTTCATAATGCAGGAACAATAGAGAAAAAAATAAATTTTAAAAGGGAAATCTCATGGAAATAGAATGGAGAACAGTAGAGCACATGAAGGAAATTGAGTAGGAGAAAGGATGGATGGGAATCGGGAGGAGCTATGGAATTAAATTGAACAATTTGTGATATACACATGTATAAATGTATTATAATAAATTCTGCTTTTGTGTATGAGTATAACAGAACAATTTAAAACAATAAATAAATAGAAGGAACTCTAGTAGAATACAGGCAGGAAAGTGGGACAGGGAGAAGGAGAGTAAAAGCAAAAGTACTGAGGATTGAAATGGAGCAAATTATGTTATAGGCATTTATGAATATGTCAGTATGAATCCTGGCATGAGGTTTGACAAAAATGCATAAATAAAACATTTTTAAAAAAACTTATGGAATGACATCAACAAAATTCCACAATTCAAGAAGCATAAGTGATGTACTGCAAAGGGGCACAGCAATTTTTGGTATTATGGAACTGTTATATATCTTGGTTATGGGGTTGGTTACACAACTGTCAGTCCTTTTTAAGACTCAGAACTTCACAGTAAAAGAGTAAATTTTACTTTAAATATTAGCTTAGTAAAAATAATTTAAAAAGCATACATTATGTTATGTGAAGAATACGATGCTACTCTATGATTCCAACTTGACATCTTAAAAATAATAAATGCTGGGCTCAGTAATTTCTGTGCATGCCTGTAATTCCAGCAACTTGTGCACCCAAGGTAGCAGGATTGTAAATTCAAGGCTGGCCTCAGCAATTTAGCATGATTCTGTCTCAAAAACAAACAAAAAAGAATTAAAAAGGGCTGGAGATGTTGCTCAGTGATTAAGTACCCCCAGGTTCAATTCCTGGTATAATAATAATAAGAAGAAGAAGAAGTAAAAGAAGAAGAAGAAGAAGAAGAAGAAGAAGAAGAAGAAGAAGAAGAAGAATGCCAATATATCTATGCATGCATGTGCATTTCCACATTCATAAAAAAACTGTATGCCAAGTACAGACCAAAAACTCAAGTATGAGCCAGATGTTAGTAGTGGTTACCTCTATGGAATGGAATGGAGAAATGTTGGTCAGGAAAAGAGTTTTGATTTTGTCTATCTATGGGACATTTAAAGACATATACATTTTATATATTTAAAACCATTTCAAAAAAGCATGTGTGGAAGATATTTTTATAAGTAGTAGGGTACTGAGGATGTCTTTGCCATCTTTGTGATCTGGTTCATGGGAGCCAGAAGGAGGCAAAAGAAATCAAGTAATTGAGAAATAGGAGGCAGAGATTAAATGTTTGTGAACAAATTTGACAAATGATCTGAAACAAGGGATCTTCGAATTAACATTTTCTTTCAGCTTTTAGCCAATGCAGCATTATAAATGCAGAGTTACAAACCAACTTTTGAAACATGTACAATCTACCATGGTGGACTTTGCTACACAGAAGCCATGCTGTACTACAATAGTAAACCATGTTTACTTCACCACAGGTTGATAGCTTTAAACAGACTGGAGGGCCCAGAGTCTCCTTTCTGAATGGGCACCAGAAGAAACATGCAAATCACAACCGTCAATGTCCTAAATCAACCTGGCTTTTTCTCTGTGTACCTTACTTCACCCCTCTGCTGCCTGTCACCACAGTCTTGAGGAATGCAAATTTCCCTTTCTGACAAAGTGGTGGAGACCAGAGGCCCAGAGTGGCTCCAGAATCTCAAAATGGCTTAAAGGAGAAATAACACAAGTACCTGATTTATCTAGCCTACTGGGTTGATGAAGTGGACATTTTGTCCGATTTTCCACACCTCCTTGACCTCTGCCCTACCCCTTTTCTATGCCTACCCACAGCCCCATCTGCTCAAGACTTTGTGAAAGGTGAATGTTGATATTTCTTCCTTAGCTATATGAATTTATAAGTTCATACTTTCTTTGGGTTTAATTTGCTGTGTAATTTTTTAGCTTCCTGAAATGAAGAGTTGCTTTCTTTATTCCCTCAGACTTTTTTTGGAATTCTGGGGCTCTGATGGTTTCACCTTATCATGGTTTTATCTGCTTTCCTCAAAAAAATAGTTTTTTTATTATCATTCAGCCATTCAACATTCAGTTCAAAATTCTGTCCACTTTAAAAAAAAAAAAAGATGTCTAATTTTCATTATGATTTTTCTTTGATGCATGTTATTTTATTTTGTTATGCTTGGGGGTGGATGTACACTCTCAGCACTCAATGACTGAGCTACATCCACAGACTTTTTTTTAAAGGGTGGGTTTGTAGGTTACCCAGATTACCCAAGTTACCTAGGTTGGCCTTGAACTTGGGATCCTCTGGCCTCAACCTCTGGAGAGACTGGGATGACAGGTGTGTTCCACCATGCTCAGCTCATGTGTTAGTTTAAAATGTGCTTCATCTCCAAACATTTGACACTATTGATTGTGTTCTAATTATTGACTTGTATCTTTCTTCCTTTCCTTTTTCTTTTTTAGTGCCAGGGATGAAACTCAGTGGTGTTAACCACTCATCTCCAAACCTAGCCCTGTTTATTTGATTTTATTCTCTTACTATAATTTTTGTTATTAATTTTGAGACAGTGTCTTGTTCAGTTACCAAGGGTCTCACTAAATTGTTGAAGCTGGCTTTGAACTTGGGATTCTCCTGTTTGCCCCAGTCTCCCAAGACAGGCAGAGCCCACCCTGTTTGAACTGTAGCTTACTTTTACAGTGTTCAGAGAAGAGCTGTGGCATGATTTCCTATTTTAGAAATTGTTGAGGTTTGCTTTATGCTGCCTTTTTTTTAGGACTGACAAACCTCGTGGTGCTAGCTTTTACAGGAACACTGACTACTAAGTGCAGAACTGAGCAGGGTCACAAAGTTTTGAGTTATACAGAGACAGATAAAAATGAAGTCAGACATGGCAAGCTTTCTCCTGATTTCAGTAACTCAGAGTGCATGTTATTTTGGTCTAGGTAAACAGCCACTGTTTTTGTTTTTGTTATTTTAAGCAAAGGCAGTCTCTTTTAGGTCCCTCTACAGCTTCTAATTACCAAGGACCTAAGTGTATTTTGGTCTGTTACCAAATGTAAAATGACTCAACTTGTGGTTCAAGAAAATGCTTATTTCTTAGGAATTAAAAAACAACAAATGACAAAAGTAGATAAAACCCACCAAACAGACACAATAGAACTAGAGAGGAAAGAATTATAAGAGACTGTTCATCTATAAATTTTGTCTAAAAAAGAGGAACCCAAAGCCAAAACACAGGAAAATCCAACTCCAAAGCAATTTCAACTAATTTTTACATGTTTCTTTCCAGAACCTAAGGAATTTACTGCAGAAAATGGAGGTGGATTCCAAGGAAGAGTGTTTCAAATCAGAGGTCTCTGAAGATCCATAAGCTCTTATTTAAAGAAATTTTAAATGAGTTCATTCAGATATCTACCTTTTAAACTGGGCTAAAATGGTCATTTATTTAATAGGAATCAGAGAGAGGGAGATAGCTGTGGAGGATGTGCTGTAAAGAGATTCAAACACAAAAAATAGAAATTATTCTAATTAAAATGCTGGATAACTGGGGTGGGGGTTGTTGTGATTCAGTGGCAGAATAATCTAAAGTTTGTGCAGCCAAATACAAAGCAAGAATGGTTGTAAACAGTAAGGAAGAAAAGACAAACAATGGAGAGAGGGAAGGGTGATGGAGACATTCAGTGGGAGCCAGTGCAGAGAGCTCAGTAAAATCTGGAGCTACTTGATTCTTTCATTCTCTTTCTCTCTCTCTCTCTCTCTCTCTCTCTCTCTCTCTCTCTCTCTCTCTCTCTCTCTCTTTCTCTCTCTCTCTCTTCCTATCCCTGTATCCCTCTTTGTCCCTCTCTCTGCTCTCTTTCTCTGCCATCTGTCTAATTTTTTGTTAGTTTATATCATTGTGAAGCATCACACTAATAGATTATGCATCCTGTGGCCTTTCTTCACCAATAAAGTTGCTTCAGAATTTGGTCTAAGCCATGCCACTTTTTCCATGGACATGAGATACCTTTCACCAGATTATTGTGGTATTGTTTCTTTTACTTCTCTTCACCATGACCTCCTCCTCCTCCTACTCTTCTTCTCCTTGCCCTTGGGGGAGTGGGGGTTGCTGTTCAGTTTAAGAAGAGCTATAGGATCCCTTTGGTTCCAGAGACCCTGCTTATGACCATCACAAATATCCTTGCACCACAGTCTTCCCCATGTTTGCCTCCACAGGCCCCAGAATGAAGAAGCAGTAATGCATGACCTTGGAATACTCAAAATGTCTCAGGTTCTCAGTCAGTCTGAAAACACTGGTCAGCAGGCACAAGGCTTAACACAATGTGACTCTCAGATGGCAGAGAGAGGCCTAGGTAAAAATTATCTCAAAGGTCACAAAATCTAATCCCTCAGTCATAAGTGTAAGCACAAAAGGACGGGAGGCAGACCTGAAAGGATTCAGAGAAACCTTTACTCCTTCACAGAGTAGGACGATGTTGGGACCCATTTTCCAGATGGGGTAAGTGGATCCCATTATAGAGGGAATTTTGGTTTTATAGGGTACAATAATGTAATCATTGTAAGCCATATACTTGCAACAGTTTTGACCATCAGGGGCTAGTTGTACAGGTAAAAACTCTAAGTTGTGAGGGTGGTGGTTGTAAAAATGTTGAAACTCATTGTGCTTATTCTGGGATCCTTTGTTTCCCAAAGTTTTAATATGTGCTGTGCATCCATTTAGGGCTATTCCGTGATGGGGAAAGGTCTAAGTTCAGGTCTCATTGTTATTAGGAAAGTGTACACCTGGAAGAGTTTTAATGTTTGGCAAATTTTTCTTCCCTCACCCTGAACCACACTGTCCCTCTATTTTTCTTGGGGAGCTGTATTTTAGGAATGCTGTTTTCCATAACCCTTCAGTGAGGAAGAATAAAAAGGAGAATCTTGGGTTGACAAAATGTCACAGAAAAGACAGAGACAAACTGGATGTTGGTGGGGCATCTGGAATTACAGTTTCTCTATTTGGGACACACTGAACCCTGAGCAGGGAGAATCACAAGTTCAAGGTCAGACTGGGGGATAAATTGAGACCTGTCCCAAAAGAAAATAATAAGCCCTATATGATGGTGCATGGGTGTCATCCCAGCAGCTTGGGAGGCTGAGGCCAGAAGGAGGATTGTGAGTTCAGAGTCACTTAGGATCTGCCTGAGAATAAAAAAAAAAAAGTGGCTTGGGATGTGGCTCAATGGTTAAGCACTGCTGGGTTCAATCATTCTTGTACCAATAAAGGAATAAATAATTAAATGTGTGCATGCAGCTCAGGGATAGATCACACCAAGGTTCCATCTGCAGCACTGAAAAAACATGTTTGTTTATGTATGTATGTGTGTTTATATATTAAATACTATTTATACATATGTATGTGTGTATATATGTGTGTGTGTATATATAGTTTTCTTTTTTTATTTTTACATATTTACATTTATATGTGAGAGAAGGCACTCACTTACTCACAGAATACACCAAAATCCCTGGTAATAAAAGACTGAAGGTCACCTTTGCTGCAGAGACACATGCAAGTTACTCTTCTCTCCTGTCAGCCCATCTAAATTTGAGAGGCAAAAGACATACCAAACCAATCAGCTTCCACCCAGCCATGGCCTGGGAGTGGGTGCCAATGACTTTGGTGACTCTAGATAACCTCAGCCCAATCACATGTCCCCCCAGTGGTGGCAATGACCTATTTGAATATCTGCCCTATCAACTTTCAATGGTAGTCACAATGCCTTCCTTTGTGACCATGGGAGACAAGGAATCACCGAGTGAGTAGGAACAGGGAGTGAGTAGGAGAGACCACCTGGGCCCCACTGAACCAGGAACCCCCAGCTGCACTGATGTCCTGCAGCCACAAAGGGTCCATTTCCCTCCCCAGGGGCCTTTTATCTCAGTCTCCTCTAAAACCACAGCATCTGGGGAAGTCTATGGGGGAGGCATTGTGATAATAAAAATATGTATCAATGTGTAGAGCTTGGTACCCTTGGTGGGTCTGTGGCAGAGGGAAGGCTCTGCTTGGTCACTGGTGACCCTGGCTGAGGATCTCTTGATACAAGGACAGATCACAGTCCTCTAGTGGGATTTTTTCCTACTCATCAATGAGGACATCAAAGAAGCCTGTGGCACTCCTGCTGTCAGGCTCAACAGACTTAGTACAGCATGTCTGTGTGGGGTTCCAGTACTGCCAGGTGCCAAGTGGTGTGCACTTGTCAGTTAAGCATTGGAGAAGGGGAGGGGAGAAATGAGACCCAGGGATCCCTGGACTGAGCATGAGGAAACACGTGTTAGAGACCATCCCTGAGGTCCCTATGTACAAGGTGGGGCAAAGGGGTCCCTGGCTTAAGAAGGGACTTAATGGGAAAATTAAGCATTGTTATCAATTTTTGAGTCACTTTTTGACCCTCCCCTATGCCTGGGACAGCAGCATTAAATAAGACATTTCTAAACTCAGGGACAACAGGGTCACAAATAGAACTGGAGCCAGGCTCTTCAGACCTCTAAGAGTCAGTATAGGCAGAGGTCATTTGGTCCAAGGAAAGGTTACACTGGGGGACACAGTTAATTCTGAGGGCCCCATACCCTCTCTCAAGGCCTTGTTCCTGCCCCTCTACCTAGGTGATTATGACATCACAACGTGTATGGGAGACAAGGAGAGAGACTGGGAAGGGCACCACACACTGTTGGTCACTGTTCCCAGACCAACATGGAGGGAGGACACTGGGGAGCAGAGGAGGCAGGGAAAACTCTGTAAAGCCACAGATCAGCACCAAGGTCACATCAGAAGAGGAGACAACTGAAGAAGTGTGAGTGCTACATTCACTTGAGTATAAGAATATAAACTATCCTATGAGTGAGGTCTCCAGACTAGAAGTATTAAGTCTTCTGCCCTGTGGTTGAGCAATCCTCCCCTAGGAGTTCTTAGTCATCTCTAGGTATTGTGTTTAATCTCATCTCACACACCTTTGGTCAGGGTCTTCTGTGTACTCTGGGAAAGTGCCCCTCTCCCACAAGTAATCAGTCTCTTCAGGGGCATCTGGAATTACATCAAGTGCTTGACCAAGATCCTCTGGAGGATGCAAAGGCTCATCCTAAAAGGAATTGCCGGATGTTTTGCTATAAAGCATGGTGTTTTCTCTGCTGTGTTTTTCTGATAATATATTACTCATTTCAGTCTGAATAAATTGCTTAAGGGGATGAGGGGAATACAACAAAAATTCCAGAAAATATTACATACAATCTGAAAAACAATGGGTCTTTACCACTAACAAAATTAAAAATAATTTTACAACCGTGCAATGAGTCCCTGAAAGCATCTGGAGAAAATAGTTATAGATCTGCCTTTGTCTCCAACAGGCTGGTTAAATTCTAACGATGGTGGTGGGGTAAAAGAATAAGGTTTCACAACATTCCTTCCTTCCTACAAAGAATAGGTCACCCCTATAATAAACATTGATGCACAATGCCCTGTTCTGGAAAAAAAAGAACTACATGAGACAAGGTAATCTATTCAGTAAAAGAACTTGGCCACGAGAACCGTTGCAAGCGCTGCCCTCCTGTAGCCCTTAACTCAGCAATTTAGATATTAACCAGATGGACCTAGTAGAGATGGTCACATGAGATTACTTGTCTATCGCTTTAACCGCGAGAATAATAAGAATAATCTTAGGTCACATACAGTTTAGATATTAAGGAAATAAACATTGTATTAGTTCATCGACGTAGTTAGATATTTTAAAATAATTTTGACTAGGTAAGGATAATCTGTAAGGTTACTGTTTTCTCATAATTTTTCTGTTCCTTGTTAAAAACAATTCCTTCCTATGCTTTGGAAACTTCTTTAATATTAACCACAAGACTGCCATTATAGCCTGAAGACAAATGTATATAAACCCAGCCTTCCCCAGAATAAATTGGGATTGATTGCACCAGAACTAGAGTCTGTGTCTTTCATTCTCCATCCATCGCCGACACTGTCTCCCCACGCCCCGTTTACCAGTGTGGAACCCATGGACTCCTGCTAGGACTGGACCCCGGCAAGTGGCGCCCAACATGGAGCACTCTGGTAAACCCCCAATCATTAATATTAATTTCTTTCCTTTTCGAGACAGCTAGGATCCTGCCTGGGGTGCGCGGACCCCTCGGTAGAGAAGACCGAGAAAGGATAGGCAGGGATAGACAGAACAGCTACCATGGGAGGTAGTGAAAGCAAAGAAAGAGCATTATTTTTTGATATTGCTAAGCACTTATTAAATAAAAGAGAAATGCATGTAGAAACATATCGCGTTCCCTGCCCGCAGAGAAACACGACACCTGGTTGAAGTTTCAATGCTTTATTGTGCGCTGTTCTTCTGCTTCTATTGTTTCTTTTTCTTATCTTATTTCCTCCCTCAGCAGGGAAGTTACAGACCTTATATAGGTAAAACCACCAATCAAAGGAGAGCACACGAGGGAAAAGCATGGACAGATACAGAGAGCCAAGCAGGGCATACCGAGATCATGCGTTGTGCATGAGACCAGAGAACCAGTCATAAAGACTTCCTTAAAATGATGTCAGATGTTTGTGCAAAAGTTAACTGCTCTGGCTCACTGCCAGGCACCATCTTAGCCACACCTAGGGCCAGGGGTCCCGGGTACCCCGAAAGTTCCCCCTTTTTTCTTTTACAAGAAAAAGGCTCGGGACCGTGCCTGTCTTAGGCGGAGTGGTCAACCACCGTCCTTACCCGTCATCGGATAACTGCAGAGCATGCTACAGCTCCTGTCTTAGGTTGGTACGGGGTCACCTCCTTCCTTACCCGTATGACTACCGGTCCAGCATCGTGAGCCATACTTGTGGGGAACTGCCGGCCTCTAGGGCAGTCATGGCCTGATGAAAGATAATCCGATCCCTGTTTTGGCTGGCTCGTAGACACACAAACAGACGAGTGAGGAAAAGGATACCAATGAGGAGAAGCAGTCCCAAAGTGCCCAGACCTGCCCACTGTTTTACAAAATCGAAAGCAGAAGAAAACCATTTAGCCATCTCAGATACAGAAGCAATATGTACCCCAGTAGAATTAGCTTTGACAATTTCGGCTCTAAGTTGTGAGGTAAGATTATCAAATTGAGATGACCAAGTAGAAGTAAGGTAAAGTGACAAATTACTAGATAACTTAGCTGCAGTGCTGAAATTATATACAATAGGGGTAACACAAACAGCTCTTAAAGAGTAAACACATCCCAGTCCCAAAAGTTCTTGTAATATGTCCACTTGTTCTTGTAATAGGTCCACTCTTTGATTCACCAGGAGTAAGCCTGCCCTTAAATGTTGGTTTAAAGTCTCTTGAGTTTGTAAGGCAGTAGCTGTGTTTTCAGCTAAACGGTTGACTGCAGTCGCTGTCTGTATAGTAGTTGTCAATGCAGCAGCTGCAGTCGCGGCAGCCGCCGCCGATGCAACAACGGCTGCAACCACAGCTGCCGTGATGCCAAATTGTCTTTTATTTCTTGATAGTAGCACTGGTAATTCTGCATCTGTAACAGAGACTGGGATAGGTAGGAAGGTACGGATGCGCATTAAGACTGCGCGGGAGAAATTGGTAGCATTCCAACATTGAGAAAGGTAGCAACTAGATTGAGAGCAATCAAGGGTTGTGTTATTGGAAATATTGGTTAGTAGAAACATAAAAGGAGGGAACACACAGGCTGGAGTGGATGAGAATGTAATGTTTTTAGTACAGTTAGTATTAGTCTCAGCTCCAGCATTTTTTCCGCCCCACGTCGAAGAGTTCCATTCGCATTGTCTAAAAGATCCTCCTTTAAGAGCAAAAAGAGGTTGTAAGTTAGTATATCCTGAAGTCGAGGTGAATAGCAACCCTCTATCAAAAGGATTAACGCGCTCCATGCCCATGGCGTCATGATCAGCAAAATTATCAGTGGTACGCTGGGAAGTAAAATTTGGTGTGAAGAAAAATCCATGTTGAACTGGGGTCGCTCGCTTTGTATTTTGACAACCTGTCCAAATGGGAGGTGTGGAAAATTTTGGATTACATGGAGGAAAAATTCTGGGAGTTTTAAATCCATTAGTGGAAAGAGGTAATTTGTGAGGTACAAATCCTGTGATCAAAGTAGCTTCCCCTTCCCAGTATGTCCTTGATGAGGTTATTAAATTATTATTGGCAAACTGAACACCAAGCAAAGCATAACCATGGAGCGGAGCATAAGGGGATTCCATACTCTTATAAAAGAGACCCTGTACCTGCTTTTGGAGAACAATACAAGGGCTAGAGTTATTATTACTAATAGTATTATCCTCAGGTATATGAAAGCATAAGGCTCCAGGGAGGGAGAAAGCGGAAGAATTATATGGTTGAGTCTCTGGATCATAAAGTGTAGTGGGTAATCCTGTAGTCGCATTGGTGGTGAACAACGGAGGGAGTAGAGAGGAAGTATTAGTTAACGGCAAAGGATATGGCCAAGCTTTAACTATTGCCCACAGGTTCCAGGTCTGGCTGTCCGCTTGTGTCTTTGCAGTTATGGGAAGGCTCACTATCGTGAGGAGGAGTAGTATCACTTCCATGTTGTATAGGTCTGGTCAGTCTTTCAGGAACCCAGATCGGAGTTTGTTGATCCTGTGGAAAAATACAAACAGACCCTCGGACCCAACGTAATACTGGATCTGGTCCTTTCCAGCAACCTGTCAATATGTCTTTCCACTTGGCCCATGTTTGAGGGACAGGGGAAGGGTTGCTATGGCGATCAGCCACTGAGTGTCCATAATTATCTATAGTCAAAAAATTTAAAATAAAAAGAACCAGATTAATTTTGTCCTTGGGAGATTTAAAAGAGGCTCCTATTCCCCCTTTTTGTTTATTAAGACAATTTTTTAAGGTGAGATGTGTCCTCTCGACTATACCTTGTCCTTGTGGATTATAGGGAATACCAGTAATCAATTGAATATTAAATGTTTGTAGAAATAGCCGGAAGCTTTTGGAGGTATAAGCAGGACCATTATCTGTTTTTATAACTTTAGGTATGCCCCAGCAAGCAAACGCTTGTAGGCAGTGTTGAATGACATCTTTTACCTTTTCTCCAGAGTGAGCAGAAGCCATGATGACCCCTGAAGCAGTGTCTACTGACACATGTACATACTTTACAGTACCGAATTCAGGAATATGAGTTACATCCATTTGCCAAACATGATTAGGTAACAGTCCCCTGGGATTGACTCCAAAAGATTGTACTGGAATCAAAGGAGCACAGTGTTGACAATTTTTTACTATTTGTCGAGCCACACATTTAGAGATAGGAAATTTTCTACTCAAGGTAGTGGAATTTACATGGAATTTCTCATGAAAGAGTTTTGCTTGTTCCTCTATGGAAAAAACAAAAACGGATTTGGTAGCCATATCCACCAAATCATTTGCTCTAGCCAAAGGTCCCGGTAAATTAGAATGAGCCCTAATATGTCCTATATAGAATGGATGTTTACACTGCAGAATAAAGTTTTGCAGTGTAGTGAAATAGGAAGCCACGGTGGATAAAGAAGAAATACATGGCACAGTTTCAAGAACACTTAAAGCATTAACAACATATGAACTATCAGATAGGAGATTAAATGGCTGATTATCTGCTACTTTAAAAGCCAACACCACAGCTGCAAGCTCAGTAACTTGTGCCGAGTTGGATTGAACTATTATAGTATGAAGTTGATCATGAACAAGTGCAGCGCCTACTCCATTTTTAGATCCATCAGTAAATATAGTTATACAATTTTTAATAGTTTGGGCAATAGTCACTTTTGGAAAAATTATGGGAGTAACTTTACAAAACTGAATCCAAGGATGTTGGGGATAATGGTTATCAAACTGAGTTGAGGTGGAACAATATAGTACTGACCAATCATCAACATTATTGCTTAGCCATTTAATTTGCTGAGTGGAATAAGGGGTTATAATGATAGAAGGATGGATTCCAAAGACAGTAATGCAAGATTCTATTCCCTTAAATATTACTTGAGCAACAGCTTTGGGATATGATTGTAATATTTTAGCTGGAGAACTAGGAAGATTTATACTCTGTAGAGATCCCCCCTGCCAAATTATGCCAAAAGGACTATGTTTTTCTGGGATGATGATTAAACTCAATGGTTGAGTGGGATCACAGCGATCAACATAGCATTGTTGAAATCTGTTTTCAACTAACTGTAAAGACATTCGTGCTTCGGGAGTAAGCTTTCTAGGTGAATTTAAGTCAGGATCACCTTTTAGTATATCAAGTAAAGGTTTTAATTCTCCTGTGGATAATTTTAAATAGGATCTAATCCAGTTAATATCACCTAGGAGTTTTTGAAAATCATTTAAGGTATTAACTGATCTGTCCTGATGGTCAACTTTAATGGCCTGACTGTAGTAGCAGTAAGTTTAGTACCCAAATATTCTTGGATCTCTCCTAACTGTAACTTTTCAGGGGCTATTGTTAACCCCCTTTCCTTTAAAGCTTGGGTCAAAAATTGTAATGCTCCTAACAACACTTCTTTCTCTGGATGGCAAATAAGTATATCATCCATATAATGATAAATCAACAATCTCTTGAATTTTTGTTTAGTGGTTGTTAATGTCCTATCCACATACATTTGACACATAGTAGGACTGTTGGCCATGCCTTGAGGCAATACGGTTCATTCATATCTCTGATCAGGTTGAGCGTGGTTAAGAGAGGGCAAAGTAAAAGCAAATCTCCAACAATCCTTTTTGTGTAAAGGTACAGAGAAGAAGCAATCTTTTAAATCCAGTATAATTGTAGGCCAATTTTTTGGCAATGCAGAAACAAGAGGTAACCCGCATTGGATAGGCCCCATAGGAAACATTTGATCATTTATAGCTCTCAAATCATGTAATAATCTCCATTTTCCTGATTTTTTCTTTATTAAAAATATTGGAGTATTCCAAGGAGAAGTAGAAGGTTGTAAGTGACCTGATTGTACTTGTTTTTGTACTAATTTATGAGCTGCCTCTAATTTTTCTTTTGTTAGGGGCCACTGTGGGATCCAGCGAGGCTTATCATCTTTCCAAACTATAGGAATTGATGTCATTACAGTGGCCCCTATGAAAAACCCAGACCCCTGAAATCATTTTTTGGTGGAGGCAAGGGAAGTGGTTGTAACAGTCCTTGATAAGATTTTCCCAATCCTTCACTGTCCTTATACTCCATTTTTTGTAACATATGTTTGACCGGGGTCCCTTTATAAATATGGTCAGTGGTGAGTTTTATGTCCATTTGTTGTAAAACATCTCTTCCCCACAAAGAAACTGGCACATTACACACATATGGTTGGAACACCCCAGAATGACCCTCTGCATCCCTCCAAGACAATGAGGAAGCACTTTGATTAGGGCTCTCTGCCACCCCTAGACCTCTCAAACTTTGAGCAGCTGTAACTAGTGGCCAATGTTTCGGCCAGACTGACGCACTAATAATACTTTTGTCTGCTCCTGTATCTAATAGACCTGTAAATTCCATATTTCCTACCTTTAAGTTTAAGAGAGGTCTCTGTCCCATATCCATAGTAAGATTTATTAGAGTAGTTTCTGTTGATCCAAAACCTCCTTGTCCTTTATTTGTATTTTTACTGGACCATAGAGAATGTCGACTAGGCAATATAAGCATTTGTGCAATGCGGTCTCCTGGAAAGATAACTGTAATGCCTTTTGGTAAAGAAACTAAAGCTTTAACTTGACCTGTAGAGTCAGGATTGATGACCCCTGGATGAACTACAAGCCCTTTTAATGTTGAGGAACTTTTGCCTAATAATAGCCCTACACTATCTTGTGGAATTTTTTCATGCCAATCTGTGTCTACCATTTGCACCCCCATATCTGGAGTTAATATGAGTCTGGAGGTGGCACAGAGGTCCAATCTGGCACTTCCTGAGGTGGCTCTATGCTTCCCTTCTCCGTTGGAGGATACCACTGTCGAGGAACTTGTTGGATGACCCCGTATATTTGTTGTGGGCCCCGGGGAGGGCCCTGCCTCCCGTTTTTTTGTAGCCTAGGATTAGGCCCTAGGAAGTTACCTTCCTTATCTCTTATTGACTGGCAACCACTACTCCAGTGATTTCCTTTTTTACATCTTGGACACAATCCTGGTCCAGGTCCTGAGCTACTCCCTGCATTGACATTGCCACCTTGGGTCAAAGGTGACCTTTTATTTGAACAAGCGGCCTTGAGATGTCCCATTTGACCACATGCAAAGCATGATCCTGAGAGTCCTTTGTTGTCCTCTGATTAGAATTTCCTTGAGCCTGAGCAAGTGCAGCAGACAACATAGTAGTCTGTCTATCTATAGCTGCTACAAATGCACTGCTCTGTGCAGAGGTATCATTTATATCTTTACACACTCTTAGATAAGTAGATAGATCCTTGTTTTTCCATGGCCTAATGGCGTCCTTACACCATTTGTTAGCTTGCTCATAGGCCAATTGTTTTACTAGAGGCATAGCTTGGTCTGCATCCCCAAAAATGCGTGATGCAGTTTGAATCAACCTATCCACAAAGTCTGCATAGGGTTCATTGCTCCCTTGAGTTACCTTGGATAGCTGGCCCTGTAGATCTCCTGTACCCTGCAACGTTTTCCAGGCTCTAGTTGCTGCAGTGGCAATCTGGGCATACACAGCAGGATGGTATTGAAGCTGTGCTTGGATAGTCTCATATGGCCCTGTACCCATAAGCATTTCTATGTTAAGTTGAGGGTCGCCTGCAGCTGCATTATGCCTGGCAGTGTCTGCAGAAATTTCTTGCCAAGAAGTCTTCCACATAAGATATTGTCCTCCAGACAGAGTGGCCCTAGCAAGGTTAACCCAGTCTTGAGGTACTAGGTTTAAGGAAGACATAGTTTCTACCAGAGCAAGAGTGAACGCTGCTTGTGGACCATATGTACTTACTGCCTCCTTTAGTTGTTTAACTATTTTAAAATCTAAAGGTCAATGATATCTTTGATTTTGAGCATCCTCAAAAACTGGATATGCGGCAGAGCCAAGATGACTCCACGCAGTGCGTGCCTCACAGGGTAGTGTTTTAGGAGGAGCTGGAGGTGCCGAGGGAGCTACAGGCGCTAGGGGAAGCTCTTTACTTATGTTTAATTTTTGTACTTGTTTTTCTAGTTCCTCTCCAGAAAGTTCCCCTTCCGAGTCAGTTCCTGTTTCTGAAATCTGAGAGCGACATGATCGTTCCTCTTTTATTTCTTCCAAAACCTGACTGCCCTCAGTCAGAGGCTTCACAAAAGAGTGTTTTTTAGTTTCCAAACAACTTTTAACAAGGGACCAGATGGCCATGGTACCCACAGGCAGAGGCTTTTGTTTATCAGCTATGCGGAGGTCCTCCCCTAAATGTTCCCACTGTGGAATATTTAACAGCCCCTCATTTAAAAACCAGGGAGAAACTTTTTCTATAGTATCAAGAAACGTCCTGGCTGTCTTTGCCTTTAACGGAGTCCCATTTTTCTTTAACAATTCTCTCAGTGGCTGTTGCATCTTAACTTTGGACATTTCAGACCCCATAATTAATTTGCTGTGATCACTTTTTGTATACCAGTTTCAGTTCACTGGACCGCGTTCTGCTTGGTCCGGGTTGATTGATGGTGGCCTTCCATGCACCACTTTCACTTTAATATCTCTAATGTGGACCACTTTTCGCTTAGTCCAGGGTGTAGCCGCCATTCACGTGCTACCTTTCACTTTAATACTTTTAAGGTGGACTGCCTTTCGCTAGTCCACTCTGAGCCGCGTTTCGCTTAGCTCTGTCTCCGGACTGCCTTTCGCTAGTCCTTACTTTCACTTTAATCGGACCGCATTCCGCGTGTCCCCGGACCACCTTCTGTGTGTCCTGACTTTAATTGGACCGCATTCTGCGTGTCCCCGGACCACCTTCCGTGTGTCCTGACTTTAATTGGACCGCATTCCGCGTGTCCTGATAGTCGCTTTACCGCGAACGTCAAGGCTGCTTTTATCACTCCTTTTTTATTATTTATAACATTAATCTCTAAAACTTACCTAGGTAGTTGCTGCTGGTTTGTTGTTTCCCGGGTTTCGGCACCACTTATCGCATTCCCTGCCCGCAGAGAAACACGACACCTGGTTGAAGTTTCAATGCTTTATTGTGCGCTGTTCTTCTGCTTCTATTGTTTCTTTTTCTTATCTTATTTCCTCCCTCAGCAGGGAAGTTACAGACCTTATATAGGTAAAACCACCAATCAAAGGAGAGCACACGAGGGAAAAGTGTGGACAGATACAGAGAGCCAAGCAGGGCATACCGAGATCATGCGTTGTGCATGAGACCAGAGAACCAGTCATAAAGACTTCTTTAAAATGATGTCAGATGTTTGTGCAAAAGTTAACTGCTCTGGCTCACTGCCAGGTGCCATCTTAGCCACACCTAGGGCCAGGGGTCCCGGGTACCCCAACAGATCAGATCAATTAAAAAGAATTTTTCATTTTGTGCAAGAATGTGCCTCTTGGTTTCCTGAACAGGGAAGCTTAGATGTTAAAACCTGGAAAAAGGTAGGCAATGCTACGCATGCACATCACAGATTATATGGCAATGAAAGAGTCCCCACCAATGCTTTTGTGTTGTGGAATCTTTGTAGGGACTGTTTAGACCCTAGACATGAAAGTGAGCAGCTAAGTAAAAGGGTAAGGTCACCAGACAAAATGTCAGAAAAGGAGACTTTGCTGACAGCCTCCGTTAAAAAATATACAGAGGAAACTCAGAGTGAAAGTGAAAGTGAATCAGATGATGATGAAGATGGGAAAAAGGAGGAAGGTCTACCTGATCAGCTCTCCCCATCTGATGAGGAGGACTTGAAAGAAACCGCTTTCAGATATCATAATGAGGATCCACCTTTGGTGGCTCCTGTTGTGCCGGCCCTTCCTAAATCCCCAGATAAAATAAAAAGTAAAGTCCAAAACGTAGGATTTCTACGTGCTGTTAGTGAGGCACAAAAACAGGGAGATGTTAGTATTTGTTGCCCTATAGTATGGGCTATAGATGAGGGAGGAGAGCCTCATTGGGAGCCTCTCTCTCTTTTAAAATGTTAAAAGAACTAAAAGCAGCTGTAAAAGATTTAGGACCTACTTCCCCTTATACTCTGCAGCTAGTGGAGAATGGCCTTCTCCTGTGGCTGTCCCTAAAGGCTATCATATTATAGTCATTGATTTACAAGATTGTTTCTTTACTCTTCCTTTAGCTAAACTAGATAGATGGTGTTTTTTTTTAGCCTACCATCGCCTAACTTACAAAGGCCTTATCAAAGATTTCAATGGAAAGTATTACCTCAAGGAATGAAAAATAGTCCTACATTATGTCAAAAATTTGTAGATCAAGCCTTAATTAATTGTAGACAAAAGTATCCAGACTGCTATATGATTCACTATATGGATGATATATTGATTGCACATTCTCAAAGCCATTTGTTACAAATAATATTACAGGATTTGATTAAAGATTTACAGAGGTGGGGTCTGAGAGTGACTCCTGAAAAAATTCAACAGGATCCTCCTTATAATTATCTAGGAAGAACTATAAAAACAGATTGTGTCAGCTCTCAAAAGTTACAAATTCAAAAAGACAATCTATTAACATTAAATAATTTTCAAAAATTATTGGGAGATACAAATTGGATTAGACCTTATTTAAAACTCTCAACTAATGATTTAAAACCTCTGTTTGAAATATTAAAGGGTGATTCAGATCCTAACTCAAGTAGAATAATAACTAAAGAAGGAGAACAAGCCTTACAAGTTGTTGAAAATGCAATTCAAAAACATTACTTGCAACAGGCTAATTATAACTTGCCTTGGGTTTTTATTGTGCTAAAAACAAAACATACTCCAACAGTTTGTTTATGGCAAAATGATCCACTTGAATGGATACACTTACCAGTATCAGGAAAGAAAATATTAATATCTTATCCTACTATGGTAGCTTCTTTGGTATTAAAGACCAGATTTAGAAGTAAAAAATTGTTTGCTTGTGAAATGCATGAAATAATTATTCCTTACACAAGAGAACAATTTGACCAATTATTACAAATTGATGATCAATGGGCTATTGCATTTCTAAATTTTACAGAAAAAATTTCTTTCCACTTGCCCAATAATCCTTTACTACATTTTTTACTTCAAACAGAAATAATATTTCCTAAATGGTGCTCCTCAATTCCAATTAACAATGCTATGTTAATATTTACAGATGGGTCATCAAATGGAAAAGCAGTTACAATAATTAATTCTCAACCCACAGTTCAATGGACATAAGAAACTTCTGCAAAAAGAACTGAATTAGAAGCAGTCATCTAAGCTTTCAAGACTGTTGCTCAACACTTTAACTTGTACACAGACTCACTATATATTGTTAAACTGTTTCCAACCATAGAAACAGCAACGCTATCCTTTTTGTCTAAAATTATACATAGGCTACAAGAACTTCAATATCTAATTCAAAACAGAACTTCACATTTCTTTTTTTTATTATTAATGTATACAAATGGGATACATGTTGTTTCTCTATTTGTACATGGAGTCAAGGCATACCATTTGTGTAATCATAGGTTTACATAGGGCAATGATGTTTGATTCATTATTTTTCCCTTTGGCCCCACCCCTCCCACCCCTCTTTTCCCTCTATACAGTCCTTCTTTCCTTCATTCTTACCACAATCCTTATCCCTAACCCTAAACCTAAACCTAACCCTAATGCTAACCCCACCAACCCCCAATATATGTCCTCATCCGCTTATCAGTGAGATCATTCATCCTTTAGTTTTTTGAGATTGCCTTATCTCACTTAGCATGCTATTCTCCAATTTCATCCATTTGCCTGGAAATGCCATAATTTTATCATTCTTCATTGAGGAGTAATATTCCATTGTATATATATGCCACAGTTTCTTTATCCATTCATCAACTGAAGTGGCATCTAGGTTGGTTCCACAATCTGGCTATGGTGAATGGAGCAGCAATGAACATGGATGTGGCTGTATCTCTGTAGTATGCTGATTTTAAGTCCTTTGGGTATAGGCCAAGGAGTGGGATAGCTGGGTCAAATGGTGGTTCCATTCCAAGCTTTCTGAGGAATCTCCATACTGCTTTCCAGAGTGGCTGAACTAATTTGCACCCCACCAGCAATGTATGAGTGTTCCTTTTTCACCACATCTTCGCCAACACCTATTGTTGCTTGTGTTCTTGATAATCGCCATTCTAATTGGGGTGAGATGAAATCTTAGGGTAGTTTTGATTTGCATTTCCCTTATTACTAGGGATGTTGAACATTTTTTCATATATATGTTGATTGCTTGTACATCTTCTTCTGTGAAATGTCTGTTTATTTCCTTAACCCATTTGTTGATTGGATTATTTGTATTCTTGGTGTAGAGTTTTTTGGGTTCTTTATAGATTCTGGAAATTAGCGCTCTATCTGAAGTATGAGTGGCAAAGATATTCTCCCACTCTGTAGGCTCTCTCTTCACATTGCTGATAGTTTCCTTTGCTGAGAGAAAGCTTTTTAGTTTGAATCTATTCCAGTTGTTGATTCTTGCTTTTATTTCTTGTGCTATGGGAGTCCTGTTAAGGAAGTCTGATCCTAAGCCAACAAGTTGAAGATTTGGACCTAATTTTTCTTCTATAAGATTCAGGGTCTCTGATCTAATTCCGAGGTCCTTGATCCATTTTGAGTTGAGTTTTGTGTAGGGTGAGAGAGAGGGGTTTACTTTCATTCTGTTGCATATGGTTTTCCAGTTTTCCCAGCACCATTTGTTGAAGAGGCTATCTTTTCTCCATTGCATATTTTTGGACCCTTTGTCTAGTATGAGAAAATTGTATTTATTTGTGTTTGTGTCCATGTCCTCTATTCTGTACCATTGATCTACCTGTCTATTTTGGTACCAATACCATGCCGTTTTTGTTACTATTGCTTTGTAGTAGAGTTGAAGATCTGGTATTGCGATACTCCCTTCTTCGCTCTTGCTACTGAGGATTGCTTTAACTATTCTAGGTTTTTTATTCTTCCAGATAAATTTCATAATTGCTTGCTCTATTTTTGCAAGGTACATCATTGGGATTTTAATTGGAATTGCATTGAATCTCTATAGCACTTTAGGTAGCATGGCCATTTTGACAATATTAATTCTGCCTATCCAGGAACATTGGAGATCTTTCCATCTTCTAAGGTTTTCTTTAATTTCTTTCTTTAGTGTCCTGTAGTTCTCATTGTAGAGGTCTTTCACCTCTTTTGTGAGATTGATTCCCAAGTATTTTATTTTTTTTGATGCTATTGTGAATGGGGTAGTTTTCCTAATTTCTCTTTCTGAAGATTCATCACTTATGTATAAAAATGCATTGGATTTTTGAGCATTGATCTTGTAACCTGCTACTTTACTGAATTCACTTATGAGTTCTAAAAGTTTTCTGGTGGAATTTCCAGGTTCCTCTAAATGTATAATCATGTCATCAGCGAACAGGGATAGTTTGAGTTCTTCTTTTCCAATTCGTATCCCTTAAATTTCTTTGGTTGTCTAATTGCTCTGGCTAGAGTCTCAAGGTCGATGTTGAATAGAAGTGATGAAAGAGGGCATCCCTGCCTTGTTCCAGTTTTTTAGGGGGAACACTTTCAATTTTTCACCATTTAGAATGATATTGGCCATGGGCTTAGTGTAGATGGCCTTCATAATGTTAAGGAATGTTCCCACTACCCCAATTTTTTCTAGTGTTTTGAGCATGAAAGGGATGCAGTATTTTATCGAATGCTTTTTCTGCATCTATTGAAATAATCATGTGATTCTGAAATTTAAGTCTGTTGACATGGTGAATGACATTTATTGATTTCCAAATGTTGAACCAACCTTGCATCCCTGGGATAAAACCCACTTGATCATGCTGCACTATCTTTTTAATATATATTTGTATGCGATTTGCTAAAATTTTGTTGAGAATTTTTGCGTCGATGTTCATTAAGGATATTGGTCTGAAATTTTCTTTCCTCAATGTGTCTCTGACTGGTTTAGGTATCAGGGTGATAGTGGCTTCATAGAAGGAGTTTGGGAGGGTTCCCTCCTCTTCTATTTCATGGAATACTTTGAGGAGTATTGGAATGAGCTCTTCTTTAAAGGTTTTGTAGAACTCGACTGAGAACCCATCTGATCCTGGACTTTTCTTTGTTGGTAGGCTTTTGATGACCTCTTCTATTTCATTGCTTGAAAATGATTTATTTAAGTTGTGTATGTCCTCCTCGTTCAGTTTAGGTAATTCATATGTGTCTAGAAACTTGTTGATGTCTTCGAGGTTTTCTGTTTTGTTGGAGTATAGATTTTCAAAATAGCTTCTAATTATGTTTTGTATTTCAGTCGTGTCTGTTGTGATATTTCCTTGTTCATTCCAAATTTTAGTAATTTGAGTATTCTCCCTCTTGCTCTTTGTTAGTGTGGCTAAGGGCTTATCAATTTTGTTTATTTTCTTAAAGAACCAGCTATTGATTTTGTTAATTTTTCCAATTGTTTCTTTTGTTTCAATTTTGTTGATTTCGGCTCTTATTTTAACTATTTCCTGTCTTCTAATACTTTTGGTATTGGTCTGCTCTTCTTTTTCTAGGGCTTTGAGCTGTAGTGTAAGTTTTTTATTTGTTGATTTCTACTTCTTTTGTTGAATGCACCCCATGAAATAAATCTTCCTCTAAGTACTGCTTTCATTTTGTCCCAGAGATTTTGATATGATGTGTCTTTGTTCTCGTTTACTTCTAAATTTTTTTTTATTTTCCTCCTGATGTCTTCTGTTATCCATTCATCAGATAATAGTGTATTATTTAATCTCCAGGTATTGGAGAAGTTTCTGTTTTTTATTCTGTCATTTATTTCTAATTGCAATTCATTATGATCTGATAGAGTACAAGGTAGAATCTCTATCTTCTTGTATTTGCTACCAGTAGCTTTGTGGCATAAAATATGATCTATTTTAGAGAAGGATCCATGTGCTGCTGAGAAGAAAGTGTGTTCCTTCTTTGTTGGATGGTATATTCTATATATGTCGGTTAAGTCTAAATTGTTGATTGTGTTATTGAGATCTATGGTTTCTTTATTCAATTTTTGTTTGGAAGACCTATCCAGTGGTGAGAGAGGTGTGTTAAAATTGCCTAGTATTATTGTGTTGTGGTCTATTTGATTTCTGGAATTGAGAAGGATTTGTTTGACATACGTGGATGAGCCAATGTTCGGGGCATAGATATTTATGATCGTTATGTCTTGCTGATTTATGCTTCCCTTAAGCAGCATGTAATGCCCTTCTTTATCCCTTCTGACTAGTTTTGGCTTGAAGTCCACATTATCTGAAATGAGGATGGATACTCCAGCTTTTTTGCTGTGTCCGTGTGCATGGTATGTTTTTCCCCAGCCTTTCACCTTTAGTCTATGGGTATCTCTTTCTATGAGATGAGACTCTTGCAGGCAGCATATTGTTGGATTTTTCTTTTTAATCCAATCTGCCAGTCTGTCTTTTGATTGATGAGTTCAGGCATTAACATTCAGGGTTATTATTGTGATGTGATTTTTATTCCCAGTCATTTGACTCATATTTGTTTTTTGACATGATTTGGTTTCTCTTTTATTTGGCTATTCCTTTAGGCTAGCGCCACCTGTTGCTGATTTGCATCATTGTTTTTCATCTCTTCTTCATGGAATATTTTGCTGAGAATATTCTGTAATGCTGGCTTTCTTTTTGTAATTTCCTTTAGCTTTTGTTTATCATGGAAGCATCTTATTTCATTGTCGAATTTGAAAGTAGGTTTTGCTTGTATAAGATCCTTGGTTGGCATCCGTTTTCTTTCAGGGCTTGGTAAATGTTGTTTCAGGCCCTTCTAGTTTTTAGTGTCTGGATTGAAAAATCTGCTGATATTCTTATTGCTTTCCCTCTAAATGTAATTTGATTCTTTTCTCTCGTGGCCTTTAAAATTCTGTCTTTATTTTGTATGTTAGGTGTATTCATAATAATGTGCCTTTGTGTGGGTCTGTTGTAATTTTGTATATTTGGAGTCTTATAAGCCTCTTGTACTTGGTTTTCCATTTCATTCTTCAGATTTGGGAAATTTTCTGATATTATTTCATTGAATAGATTGTTCATTCCTTTGGTTTGTTTCTCTAAGCCTTCCTCAATCCCAATAATTCTTAAATTTAGCCATTTCATGATGTCCCATAATTCTTGTAGATTCTGTTCATGATTTCTTACCATCTTCTCTGTTTGGCCAACTTTGTTTTCAAGATTAAATATTTTGTCTTCAATGTCTGAGGTTCTGTCTTCCAGGTGTTCTATCCTATTGGTTATGATTTCTATGGAGTTTTTAACTTGGTTTATTGTTTCCTTCATTTCAAGGATTTCAGTTTTTTTTTTTCAGTATCTCTAACTCTTTATTTAAATGATCTCTTGCTTCCTGTATTTGGTCTTTTAACTGTTGATTGGTGTGATCATTTAATGCCTGCATTTGCTCTTTCATCTCCTCCTTCAATGCCTGCATTTGCTCTTTCATCTCCTCATTTGCTTCCCTGATCGTTTTAATTATGTACATTCTGAACTCCCTTTCTGACATTTCTTCTGCTGTGCTGTCATTGGGTTTTATTGATGTAGTATCTAGGTTTGTTTGGGACATTTTCTTCCCTTGTTTTCTCATATTGGTCAGCTGTCAGTGGGACCCTGAGATATTGCAGATTTCCTCTATTGGCTTATAGTGTCCCGGTAGATTTCCAGTGTATCACCTCCCAGTCTTCAGTAGCCTGAAGTCTTGGAGGAACTTGATAATGCAGTGCTTCCGAAGAAAGCTGCCCCTAGCCCCCTACTGTTTCCAAGGCTTGGAGCTGGCTCTGTGTGGAAAGGCTCTCACTGGGGGCCTGCACTGTGCAGCTGGCCGAGTGGGAGGAGCCCACTGCCGGAGTGTGGAAAGCTACCTGGGGAAGACTCTAGCTGTCCTGCCCTGCTCTGATAAGCCACCCCAATCTGTGCCTGAAGCCCAGGCCAAGTTTCACCCAGTGGGGGAGACTCACCCCGTGACTCTATTTTTGTCCAAGTTTCTCAATGCCTCCCCTTCTTGAGTCCTGGGTTCTGGAGCGACTGGAGATGCAGTCATCCTCTAGGTCGCCATCTTGGATCGCCCAGTGGAAAGAACCTTTGGCCAGAGTGGGCAGAGCCGCCTGGAGAAGTCTCTGGCTGCCCTGCCCTGTTCCCAGTGGCTGCTTACGGATGGAAGCTCTCCGTTGGCTCGGGGACTTGTGGCTGGCTCTGTGTAGAAAGGCTCTCACTGGGCGGTCTGCTCTGAGAAGCTAGCCTTGAAAGGTGCCTCCCACCGCAGGGCACCGGGCTGCTTGGGGAAGTCTCTGGCTGCCCTGTCCTGGTCCCTGAAGCCACTTGTGGGCTGGAGCATGCCGCACTGGCTCTCGGATTTGGAGCTTGTTCTGATCAGAAAGGCTCTCACTAGGGGGCCTGCTCAGAGAACCTAGAGAAGCTGGCTGTGTGGGAGGGGCCCACCGCCAGAGTGTGCAGGGCTGCCTGTGGAAGACTCTAGCTGCCCTGCCCTGCTCCTATAAGTCACCTCTATCTGGGCCTGTGACCCGGGCCAAGCTTTACCCAGTGGGCAGACTCACCCGTGGCTCTATTTTAGTCCGAGTCTCTCAATGCCTCCTCTTCTTGACTCCTGGGTTCTGGAGCAACTGGGGATCCAGTCACCCTCTAGTCTGCCATCTTGGATCCCACATTTCTTTATAGGTCATATTCAGGGATATTCTGGATTACCTGGTCCCCTTGCTCAGGGGAATACCCATGCTGATCACTTAACTAAAAATTTTATTTTAACAGCTATAGAAGAAGCTATTATATCACACAAAAATCATCATCAAAATTCATCTGCCTTACAAAACCAATTTCATATTTCTAGAGAAGAAGCTAGAACTATTGTTAAAAATTGTCATGTTTGTCCTAAATTTATTCCTTCTCCATAGATGGGAGTTAATTCTCGAGGACTTTTACCTAATGTCTTATGGCAAATGGATGTAACTCATATATCAGAATTTGGAAAATTGTCTTATGTTCATGTTACAGTTGATACCTTTTCTCATGTTATTGTGGCCTCAGTCAGAACTGGGGAAGCCTACAAGGATGTGATTCAACATTTATTCCTTTGTTTTTCTGTTTTAGGAATGCCTAAAAAATTAAAAACTGATAAAACTCCTGGATATACATCAAAACCATTTAAAGATTTTTGTTCCAGGTTTAATATTTCTCATTCTACAGAAATTCCTTATAACCCACAAGGACAAGCAATAGTAGAAAGGAACCATCAAAGATTAAAAGTACAAATAAATAAGCTAAAAGAGGGAGAGCTTAAATACTCTTCCCCACATCATATTTTACAACATGTTTTATTTGATTTAAATCATCTAAATACTGATAAGGAGGGAAATACTGCAATGATGAGACATTGGGAAAGTAAAAGGTCAAAACAAAGTTTAATAAAATGGAAAGATTTATTATCTGGTAAATGGAGAGGACCTGATGTCTTGCTAACACCCGTTCGAGGCTATGCTTGTGTATTTCCACAGAATGCAGAAACACCTTTGTGGATTTCAGACAGATTAATACGTCACTACAATGAGCCCTATTCAATGGAGGAAGAATAAAGAGTACTGGATCCCTTACCAACCCAATCAGATGGATGAAAACAGACTAGTATTTAAGATGAAAATGTTGCCACTTGCACAATCATCTGCAACTCGCAACTCAGACCTGCTGACTTGGGGACAAGTGAAATGCCTGACTGCTGCTGCTGAACACATGGTGAACAGATCTGGAAAACCTAAAACCCCAGAGGGTTTGTTTTTTTTGTTATTGATTGCTCTCATTTTGACTCAGGTACTGCCTATTCATGCTTATGATAATGAAGGGAAAGCTTACTGGACCTATTTTCCAAATCCTCCCTTAATGCATCCAACTACTTGGAACAGATCTAATATTAAAATATTTACTAATGAGTCTCAACTACTATGATTGCCCACCACCCGCAGGGACAATCACAACACATACGCTCTTCTTGATCACAGGAACCAAAAGGGCTTTATTCCACAAGTCTCAGACTTATATTGAGAACATCAGCCTATCAGAGAGTAGACTACCAGGAAAGTCAGCCTATCAAGGAACAGTCTCCAGGGAGATACCAGGATCACCTCATGTGCAACAGCCAACCAGAGTTACTTCCTAAAACTTGTATATGAGTGCAGCTATGTCTGGCAAGCTGCCAGGCGCCATCTTAGAGATCAGGCCATGGTGCGGCTCTGGGGCCTTCAGAGCCCGCCCCTGACATCTCCCCCTTATTCTTTAAATAAAGAAAAGATGACTTGAGACCATGCCTGTCTTAGGTTGTCCATGGCAAATTACATCCTTACCTGTCATTGGAATTCTGACCTCCAGGCGTCAGAACCCTGTCTTAGGTTGGTATGCATTTCCACGGATCTTACCCATCTTTGACTACTGGTCCAGCATGCTTAGCCATACTTGGGGGGAAGTGCCTGTCTCAATGACTGTCAAAGTCTGTACTATAGCCCGTCGATGACATCGGGCACCTTGGCGAGCTCTGATTTGGCTGCGTATAACATAGGATATCCCTAAGCAGATAATAATCAGAACAGCTACTGTTCCAGCCCACTGTTTTGTCAATCCCAGGGCTTTAATAACAAAGAGAACATCTCAGATACCAATGCAACTTGAACCCTGGTGGCATTGACTCTGAGTATTTCACCTCATAGCTGACTGGTTAAATTATCAAACGTAGATGACCAATTACCAGTAAGGTAGACAGAGAGATTTTTAGAAAACATAACCACAGAGCTAAGGTTATTATAAGCAATAGGGGTGACACACACTGCTCTTAAAGGATAAACACATCCCAGTCCCAAAAGTTCTTGCAAGATATCCACTTGTTCTTGTAGTAAGTCCACTCTTTGATTTACAAGGAGTATGCCTGCTGTTAGATGTTGGTTTAGGGTCTCTTTAGTCTGTAAGGCTGCAGCTGTATTTTCGGCCAAGTGATTATTGTTGCTGTCTGTATGGTTGTGTCAATGCTGCTGTTGCGATTTTGGCTGCGGCTGCAGAGACTGCTACCATGGTGACCACGGCTGCTATGATGCCAAAATCTCTCCTGTTTCTTGATAGTAACTTTGGCAATTCCGCATCTGTAACAGAGACTGGGACTGGTAGGAAGGTAGAAACACACATTAAGACTGCCAGCGGGAACCTAGAAGCATTCCAACATTGAGAGAGATAGCATAAATCTGAAGTACAATTGAGAGAAGCAGTTGTTTCGTTAGTTAGCAGAAACATAAAAAGGGGGAAACACACAAACTGGGGTAGGTGGAAAGGTACATAGTTGAACTGTTCCTCCTAAGAGACTAAGAAGGTGTTGTAAGTTAGTTCAAGGGGGGAAAGGCTACGAGCATCATGGTCATCAGGAGTATGTTCAGCATCTTCATTTTGTTGGTCTGAGTTACTTGTTGGTAGCATTGGCACTGGTCGAGTTAGTTGCTCAGGAACCCAGATAGGCGATGTTTTATCCTGTGGAAACACACAAACCAAGCCGCGGCTCCAGTAAAGCACTGGGTCTGGGCCGTTCCATTGTCCTGTAAGAATATCCTTCCATTTTACCATCGCTCTATCATGTTGTTTATGATTGCCATGTCTCTCAGTGGCAGAGCGACCCTCATTATCCAGAGTTAAAAAATTTAAAATAAAGAGGCAAAGAGAAAGTTTATCTTTAGGGGACCTGAAGGTCTCCCCTATTCCCCCTTTTTGTTTATAAAGAGTATTTTTGAGGATGAGATGTGCACGTTCAACAATACCTTGTCCTTGTGGGTTATAAGGTATACCTGTGGTTAGAGTTATTTCAAATTTAGTGAGAAATTGGTTAAAGGAGGTTGAAGTATAAGCAGGGCCATTGTCCATTTTAAGTTGTTTAGGAAGTCCCCAGGCTGCAAAAGCCTGGAGACAGTCTGAAATGACATCTTTGACTTTTTCTCTGCTGTGTAGCGACGCAAAGATGATACCTGAACATGTGTCTACAGATACATGTACATATTTAAGGTTACCAAATTCAGGAATGTGAGTAACATCCATTTGCCATATATGATTTGGTAACAATCCTTTAGGATTAACTCCTATAGAAGGTGGATGATGGAGGACTGTACACTGGCCACAAGATTTAACAATAGCACATGCAGTTTCTTTAGTAATGGGAAAATTCAGTTTTAATGTTGTAGAATTAACATGGAATTGTTGATGATAATTTTTTGCTGCCTCAAATGCAGAAAAAATGTGGGGATCCTCTGTTGCTATGTGTGCTACATTATTCTCTAGAGCTAAAGGTTCAGGTAAATTGGTATGAGCTCTGATATGTCCAATAAAGAAAGGATTATAATGATCCCAAATCATTTGTTGTAAAGTCTGTAAAGGATGAAAAATAGTACAGTTTGAGGCAATAATCCCTGCACATTCTAAGTTATTGAGAGCTTGAACTACATATAAACTATCTGAGTAAACATTGAATGGAATATTAGGGAACATTTTAAAAACTTCAAGAACTGTTAAGAGTTCTGTTTGTTGAGCAGAAGAGTTAGGGAAAAGGAATGTTTGGACTTTATCTTGATAACAAATAGCTCCAGTCCCTGTTTTGGATTCATCAGTGAAAATCACAGGAGCCTTAGGAATAGGTTGTTGTCAGGAACTCTTGGGAATATTACAGAATTATTACTACAAAATTGTATATAAGGATGTTTAGGATAGTGAATATCAAAGTTAGCTTGAGTGGAGCATCTAACAACAGTCCAAGAATCCATGAAATTACATAACCAAGAATGTTGATGCTTATCATAGGGAATAATGATAGTAGCTGGATGAATTCCAAACACTGTGATAGATGATTTAAGTGTCTTTAGGATTACTTGAGCTACTGCTTCAGGGTAGGGTAAGAGAGTTTTATTGGGTGAACAGGCTAGATGGACCCAAAACAAGGGACCCTCTTGCCAAAAGACTCCAGTGGGTAGTTTCTTGTTAGGAATAACAATGAATTGTAATGGCTGAGAGAGATCAATACAATCTACTTGGTCCTCATTTAATCTTTTTTGTATAATATTCAAAACCAGACACGCTTCAGGAGTGAGCTCTCTGGGAGATGTGGGATGGGGATCCCCTTGTAAGATATTAATTGGCCTCCTAAGAATTCTTGTGCAGTACCAACTTGAACCTTTTCAGGGGCTATAATGAGTCCCCATAATTTGAATTGTTCTATTAATTCAGAATAAATATCCTTTAAAATATCTTCTTCAGAGTGGCATAATAATATATCATCCATATAATGATAGATAATAAGTTTGGAGTATTTTTGTCAAATTGGCTTTAATGCCTGATCAACATAAATTTGACACATAGTGGGGCTATTGGTCATACCTTGTGGCAAAACAACCCATTCATATCGTTGATTAGGTTGTTGATGATTTAGAGATGGGAGAGTGAAAGCAAATCTCTCACAATTGCAAGGATGTAATGGAATAGAGAAAAAACAGTCTTTTATGTCTATAATTATTGTAGGCCAATCTTTTTGTAAAGCAGTAAGGACTGGAAGCCCTAAATGAGTTGGTCCCATAGATTGCATAGTAGCATTAATAGCTCTTAAGTCATGAAGGAGCCTCCATTTTCCTGATTTCCTTTTTATGACAAAAATAGGGGTATTCCAAGGAGAAGTTGAAGGTCTAATATGATTTGCTTCTAATTGTTGTTGTACCAGTTCTTGGGCCGCTTTAAGTTTTTCTAATGTCAGGAGCCACTGAGAGACCCACACGGTGCATTGGATTTCCAAGTTATTTTTACATACTTTTGTTCAGTGACCCCAAGGAAAAACCCAAGCCTTGGCGACCTTGATTTCCCTTAACACTAATTGTCTGGGTATTTCCCTGGTCATAGCGGTCTATCCCCTTGTCCCATTTATGACCTTGTTTTACCATTAGATTTTGAGCCTTTTGGCTATAATGGCCAAAAGTACTAAATCCATTTGCATGAGAATATCTCTGCCCCATAAATTAACAGGTAAATGGTCTAAGACATAAGGTTGAAATGTTCCCTGTTGGCCCTCATCGTTTTTCCATGTCAATACAGAACTACTCCTTTGTGGGCTAGTAGCTACAACCAATCCCCTAAGGGTTTGTTCCACTACTTGTAGAGGCCATTCTTTTGGCCAGTCTTTTAGGGTAATAATGCTAGTACCAGCTCCTGTATCTAGGAGTCCCGAAAATTCTCTATTTTTAAACTTTATTTTAAGCATTGGCCTATTTTTTAAGCCCATGGTAAGACAGGCAAAATCAACCCCTGCAGTTCCCCTGGTTGCTGTAGTTGATGGAAAATTATTATGAAGACTGGGAATAAACAAAAGTTGAGCTATGCAGTTCCCAGGTGATATGGAGATAATTCCTTGAGGAGAATGTGCAAGAACCTTAATTTCTCCTGTAAAATCAGAGTCAATAACTCCAGGGATAACTAAGTCCCCTGAGTGCACTAGAGCTCCTACCTAATAAAATTCCAATGGTATCAGGAGGTAAGGGACCTTTTAGGTCTGTAGAGCAAATCCTTTAAGGGACCTTCTATGCGCATTCATGACATTTCAGTGCCCATTAGCTACCGCTAAACAAACCAAAAGGCAGACCACTTTAACTAATAAAACAAAAGCGAAAGCACACACAAACACTTAGTTTCCGTCGCTTATCCCACCAACTTTAACCTGACCAGACTGTACTTTACCTACCCTGTATTTACCTGATCAGTTCCTTCTTTGTAACTCGAGTTCCCAGGTTTCGGCACCACTTATGATCGCCCACCACCCGCGGGGACAATCACAACACATATGCTCTTCTTGATCACAGGAACCAAAAGGGCTTTAATCCACAAGTCTCAGACTTATATTGAGAACATCAGCCTATCAGAGAGTAGACTACCAGGGAAGTCATCCTATCAAGGAACAGTCTCCAGGCAGATACCAGGACCACCTCATGTACAACAGCCAACCAGAGTTACTTCCTAAAACTTGTATATGAGTGCAGCTATGTCTGGCAAGCTGCCAGGTGCCATCTTAGAGATCAGGCCACTGTGTGACTCTGGGGCCCTCAGAGCCCGCCCTTGACAAACTACTTGGAGGGATTTCAGATTCTTTAATACCACATAAAATAGCATCTAAAATTACATTTCATGAAATTACTGAAGAGACACCAATGTGCTTTAGTACAGATAATCTACATGTGCCATTGGGATGTCTCCCTTTAAGTTGTAGGACTTACATTACTGATTCTCCAGGAGAAGAAGACAATGAAAGAGATATATGGTCCCTAGAGATAACCTCACTTGGATATGCTAATTATAATGATACAAATATTTCAGTGGCTTTACCGCCTCCTTTTAAACTGAGTGACAACATTAACAGTTGTAAAGACAGCTCTTGGAATCTACTCAATTTAGAAATAGATTTCCCAAAATGGTTTGAATGTGGTTTTCATCATACTGCACTACAGTTTAAGCCACAAGGCTCTGCTACTACTATTACAGATTATTCTGTGTCTTCTCCTGATTTTGATTATAAACTTTGGTTAAAGATAAGATGGAATAAAACAGTACATTTTAATTTTAACCCTTTTCTTACCAATGAGCCTGTTCATAGATGGTTTACTCCTGGATGGGTAACACCCATCTATTGGAGTGACCTTATAAATGGTAAATTCTCTTACTTTCCTGACTTGTATAAACTATTAGCAGCTACTAATATAGTATTATTACAAAGACCTAAATTAAGTAAACCTAATTACTTTGCAGTACGTGCTTGTGTAAATGCTCCTCATGCTATTCTTACGTCTACCATAAATAATTTCAATATCACTAAAAATAAGGAAGCTTATAACATTTATTGCCATGATTGTGTTCTTACTAATTGTATTAATTCAACCATGTCTAAAGATTTAAAGGTGTTTTTAATTGTACATCAGTCTAATTATGTTATATTGCCAGTTAATCTTACAGAATCTTGGTATGATGACCCAGGTGTTGAAATTTTAAAAGCAGTTAATGAACTTTTAAGACCAAAAAGATTTTTTGCAGCTTTGATCCTAGGAATAACAGCTTTAATCAGTATAATCACTTCCTTAGCTCTCTCGACCACAGTGCTTGTAGAGGAAATTCATACACTTCACACGTAAATGACTTATCTCATAATGTCTCTGTGGCTTTAGCGGCACAAGAACAAATTGATAAAAATTAGAAACAAGAATTAATGCTCTTGAAGAAGCTATTCTCTTTATGGGAAATGAGATTCAAAATATTCAAACTAGAATGACCACTAGATGTCATGCTAACTATAAATGGATTTGTATTACTCCCTTAAAGGTTGATAATAATACTAACTGGGAACAAGTTAAAACTCACCTTAGAGGAGTTTGGAATAATACTAATATAGCACCAGATATCAATGCTTTACAACTACAAATAAGAATGTTGAGTCAGGCTCATCTCTCGGTTGTTCCAGCAGATAATTTGGCCCCCCAAATGTTTCATAATATAAAAACAACTATATTTAATAGTATGTTCCTAAATACAATATTGCAATATGGCTTAATTGGAGTATGTATTTCAATTTTAATTCTTTGTCTTCCAGTCGTCCCCCGAGTAATCCTCAGACTAGTCAAGAGAGTAAAAATTCAAGAAGTCCTCTTCATTTTAAAAAATAATAAAGGGGGAGCTGCAGGGGCATCTGGAATTCCATCCAGTGCTTGACAAAGATCCTCTGGAGGATGATTGCAAAGGCTCATCCTAAAAGGAATTGCTGAATATTTTGCTACGAAGCATGTTGTTTTCTCTGCTGTGTTTTTCTGATAATATATTACTCATTTCAGTCTGAACGGATTGCTTAAGGGGATGAGGGGAATGCAAGAAAAATTCCAGAAAATATTACCTACAATCTGAAAAACAATGGGTCTTTACCACTAACAAAATTAAAAATAACTTTACAACCATGCAATGAGTCCCTGAAAGCCTCTGGAGAAAATAGTTATAGATCTGCCTTTGTCTCCAACAGGCTGGTTAAATTCTAACAATGGTGGTGGGGTAAAAGAATAAGGTTTCACAACATTCCTTCCTTCCTACAAAGAATAGGTCACCCCTATAATAAACGTTGATGCACAATGCCCTGTTCTGGAAAAAAAAGAGCTACATAAGACAAGGTAATCTATTCAGTAAAAAAACTTGGCCACGAGAACCATTGCAAGCGCTGCCCTCCTGTAGCCCTTAACTCAGCAATTTAGATATTAACCAGATGGACCTAGTACAGATGGTCACATGAGATTACTTGTCTATCGCTTTAACCGCGAGAATAATAAGAATAATCTTAGGTCACATACAGTTTAGATATTAAGGAAATAAACATTGTATTAGTTCATCGACGTAGTTAGATATTTTAAAAATAATTTTGACTAGGTAAGGATAATCTGTAAGGTTACTGTTTTCTCATAATTTTTCTGTTCCTTGTTAAAAACAATTCCTTCCTATGCTTTGGAAACTTCTTTAATATTAACCACAAGACTGCCATTATAGCCTGAAGAAAAATGTATATAAACCCAGCCTTCCCCAGAATAAATTGGGATTGATTGCACCAGAACTAGAGTCTGTGTCTTTCATTCTCCATCCATTGCTGACGATGTCTCCCCACACCCCGTTTACCAGTGTGGAACCCCTGGACTCCTGCTGGGGCTGGACCCTGGCAAGTCTCCTCTAGGCATTGTGAGTGGACACCCTTTACATAAAAGTGCTCACTCTTCAATGAGCTGTAGGTACATAATTCCCTTAGTAAACTGTCTGGGTGAGCCCCTTTTCTGATAATGTCAGTAAATCATCTCTGATCTTACCTGAATATCCAGGTCAAAACAACTGTGAAACTTTTAAATATGTGGATACTTCCTCTTTGGAACAACCTCAATATGACTTTGCTGCTGCCATGCAGACAGGCTCCTCATCAATGCCTGAAAATTCAAGACAATTTTAATGGATGTCAATTCCCACAGCATTAAGGACCTCTTTCCACCACTCATAGTCCACCATTTCCACACATTTGTTCAAGTAACTGAGATCTTATGAGTGATGTATCATGACCCATATTTCTGTCATCTCTCTGAGCATTGGATGGAAAGCATATAGTTAAGTATTTTCAGGATCTTCTCTGATATGTCATTGGATGCTCTCTTTTAACAAGAGGAAAACCTTCCAAGGACATTTGGGTCAGGCTCAATGAACACCTTCAAGGGACAGTGTGAAATGTGCCAAGGACAATGTTTCATCATCAAGGCAAATTTTTTAGACATTTTTAATAGCACCATTCCCACTATACATCATCATACTGAGACATTGGACCAAATGGACACTCTCAGAAAGGGTCCCAAAATTCTGACACCTGCAGGAGAGATACCCTCTCCTTAAAGAGCTCTGTCTCTTCTGAATTCTACAGTCAAGTACACCTCATCTAACTTTTCTCAGTCTTCTCTGGATTCTTCCCTAAAACTCTTCTAAACACCATTGTTAAAGGTCTTCTGAGTACTCTGGTAGAGCGCCCCTCTTCTACCAGTGCTCAGTTTTCTGTGTCTTGCTCTAAATCTCACCTCCCTCACAATTGCACAGGGTCCTCTGACTCCAGTGTGTGAGCACCCCTCACCCACCAGTGGTAAGTCCCTTCTGGGTTTGTGGGTGAACTCTCTTCAACTACTGGTGCTCACTCTCCAATGATCCCTAGGCAATCTTTTTCCCTTAGTAACTCTCTGTGTGAGCCCCTTTCCTGCTAAACTCAGTACAACATGTGTGGCCTTTTCTTCATGTCCAGGTCAACATAAATGTAGAAGCTTTTACACATAAGGTTGTTTCCTCTTTCTAACAACCTCAATGGAACTTTGGAGCTTCCATGTAGAGAAACTTCTCACCAATGCCTTAAAATCCAAGATAATCTCATGGATGTCAATTCCTAAAGCAATGAAAGCCTCATTCTACTACTCATTTTCCACCATTTTCACACCTTTGCTTAAGTGGCTGACTTCTTATGGTGATGTACCATGCCCAGGATTCCTGACATCTTTCTAAACATTGGATGGAACACATATATTTAAATGTTTTCAGGGTCTCCTCTGATAAGTCACTGGCTTTTCTCTGTGGACAAAAGAGGAAACCTCTTAGGACCCATGGATCAGGCACAATGCACACCTTGTAGAGACAGTATTGAATGTGGTTATGGAAAATTTTCCATCAGCATGGAGGAGTTCTTCAGAAATTTGAAAGGGTACCACTCTCCCATAACCCCTGAAGTAACTGAGAACTTTTCTCTTGAAAAGGGTCCAAGGGTTATGAGTCATCTTGATGAGCAACCCTCTTCCAACAGAGGTCAGTCTCCTCTGGCTCCTGTGGTCAAGCACACCTCATCTAATTTTGCTCAGGCTTCTCTGTGTTCTACTCTAAATCTCCCCTTCACCACCATTGCCCAGGTTCAACTGTACCCTCTAGGTGAGTGCACCTCTCCAACCAGTGCTCCATCTACTCTGGAACCTGCCCTAAATCTCCCCTCACATATCATTGCTCAAAGTACTCTGAGTACTGGGGGTGAGTGTCCCTTACCCACTAGTGCTAAGACTCCACTGTGTCCTGGTGATAACCCCTCCCCTAACATTGCTCAGTCTTCTTTGTTTTAGCCACTAATTTTACCTAATCTGTCCTTAATTAGTCTCTTCTCAAAATATGTAATCAGAATTTTCTTAGTCTTTTTGTTTTTATTGAAGACTCAAATCCACAAAAGAAACAATCTTAAATTGTTTTTCAATATACCAACAATGTACAAAAGCACAAAACACGTTTTATTGCATAATGTAAGAAGTCAAGAATACTTGAATTCATATGGAGCAGTTGCACATTAGTCAGATGTCTCTTTAAGGAATATATTTATAAATATTTATTCCACTTTGGTTAAATCTGTTACCCATAAATTTGTGTATGCTATCAAGGAAAACTAAGATATCATAAAACTACTTAACACTTGAAGTTACCCTTTCCTTTTTAAAAAATTCCTAGAAACAATAGACATATATTAATAATTTTATAGAAATCAATACTCTATTGTTTGACCACCAAGCAAAATGAGAGTGTTAGTTAATTTAAAGACATAAAAAATGTTATCCAACTAAATTTAATTAATTGAACTGAAAGTCATTTGGGTCCATTTTGTTATAAGTTTTCAAGGGCTTTTTATTACTATGTCAATTTTGGCACTATGTACATGATATAGTGACACGACCACATATAAATGCAACATACAATAAATAGGTAGGCAAACACATGCATGAAACTGATAGAAACAAAATTTTTATAGCTTTTATCAGGTATTATTTTCCCAAAGAAAACATTAAAAAAGAACTACATGTAGTTATTAAAAAGACTGTCATTTTTAATTATTTAAATTTAGGCATGAATTTTACATTATGACTCAGAAATGTGAAGGGCCTCTGAATTTGGTGATGTTAGGAGTAGGATGTCTTTTTTGTCACAAACATTGTATTTTCTCCCTACTTATTCACTTCAAAGGAGGTCTCACTTTTTTCCAGTGTATTTAATATCTAACCCTTAAATAATAAGACATATGGAAACAAAAAACAGTGGAATAGGAGGTCCATATAGACAAAACAAGAGTAATTTGTGCAAGATCAAATGTAAATTCACACACACACACACACACACACACACACACAGAGAGCAAACTAAAAACAAAACAAAATACATTGAGCTCAGAAATAGAGATTTGAAAAAATGACACATCTATAATACCATAGTAACGAACACATGGAAAGTATTAATTGCAATGGAGTTCACTTTTCTATCAGCTTAAAGCCAGATCAGATATTCACAGAATGTGCAAGTCCAAGAATTCTTCAGAAAAGTGCTTAAAAAGTAATAAAAACTTGTACATATGACATTCTTTAATTTTCCCTTAATGTACTTATTAGGAGAAGAGAAAAAAATCCACAGGGATTATGCCATAGCCTGACATTCCCAGGTCTGATGCAGTTGGATTTCAAGATTTTCTATTTTATTGTCTCTTCCTTTTATAGAATTTAGGAAAAAACTTACTAAAATGGTAGAAAGATGCAACATAAGAAAAAAGAAAGAAGTCTGCTATGTTCCAGAGAAGCTTAGAATTAAAATTGACACGTAGTTCCTCTGGTTTGTAATCAGTTTGGCACTGGTAAAAGTAGCTTACATTCCAGATGGATATCTGGAAGACACTTTGGCATATGTATCACACCTTGGACCACTTTATCTCCCTTTGTGTTAAACAAGTCCAGTTGTAAGATCATGTGTTATTTTATGTTTCCCTCCAGAGTTATTTTCTTCATTCTGAGCTGATAATTAAAGCAGCACAGGTGCACAGTAAACCTAAATATTTCTTTCATAAAAATAGTATGGAAAATTTAGCATATTTTTAATGCATTGCAGAGCAGTGGGAACCTGGTACTTTATCTGTAAGACACAGGGAAGATTAGGCATGTCCTCCAATATTCCTTGTACCTATAAACCAGACTATTTTCTGGTTTTCTCTGAATACTAATGCATGGTACAACAGGTCTGCACGGTGGTGAATTTGTCTTCTATATGCAACCATAAAGATAGAAAGAGGCCTTTTGGATTCTCTAAACTTACCAACATTTCCCAATTTGAAGCTGCATACCACAAACTGGATGATTTATGTGAAATAATTTAGACATGTTTAAAATTTGGTGTTTTGAAACCAACAGAAGTTCAAAAAAATTTTTGCAGAGAGGAAAACCTCCCACTAAGAATGAAAGATAATACGTTTTGAGAATTATTTGAGTTAAGCAGGATATTTGCCAAGTAGAATCTTCATTTAAAATTGTCTCCTCAGTCCTCAGAGTCACAAGACAATGGCCTATTGTTTTGTTTCTCAATTTGAACTAGGAGGCAAGTCTGATATAGTCAGGGTAATATTCCCAAATGAAAAGGCAAACAATTGAACTCCCTGAAGAAAGAGTGAAACAGTGTAATTTATTGTAATGAAGTGATAGAATGTTTTAAGGATTTTTTTCTGTGAAGAAAGAATATCTTTTGGAAGTCTGAAAAACAACTCTTAATTTTGAATATAGGGAAATCTATTTTGGTATGATCACACAATGACTCCCTTTCTAATAGTTGAAAATCAGTAACAGCCTTGGGGTTTGGATGCCAGAAAGTGTTTGGCCCTGGAAGCCCATATGCACTTTCTATAGACAATTGCAAAAGTACAGGTATTATAACTGAGAGCCAGCTATAGATAGAGAGCATTAGGGAGTACCTGTACACCAGAGTTTACATTTGTAAGAAGCTATTTTGAAGAGAAGAGAGATTCCTTGCTTCATACTCTGGTGATAAATGGGGCACTATTTTCCCAAGTACCTCAGATCAGACTAAGAATGTCTGAAGACTTTTCTGAGCTCAATATGCTCTTCTCTTAAATTCACCAATGATTCTTCAATAATTAGACATTTTGTCTAACTGATCCTCTGAGAATTTTTTTCTCCCACCTATTCAGAGATAAAATATTTAAAAATCACTTTGTTCATCCATCAAAAATAAAATTATGGCATTTTTAGGAAAATGGGTGAAACTGTAGAACATTATATTCACTAAAATATGTCATATATGCAACAAGAAATATGTATGTTTTCTCTCATGTGCAAATAGAAGAGATAAAAGTGAAAAATTTGATTGCATTAAAATAGAAAAAAGGGCTGGAGATACAGCTAAGTTCATAGACTGCTTGCATCACAATCATAAGGCCCTGGTTTCAATCCCCAGCACCACAAAAGAAAAAATAAAATAAAAGGCCAATGAGGGAAAGAAAATTTCTTGTAGCAGTGTTGCACAGAAACAATTGAATTCACTGTGAAATTTCTATCTTTTGGGGATATGCTTAGGAATTCTGCTTAAGAAACATTTCAATCATTACAAAATTTCTTAATTGTCAATATAGAAAAAATATTTAATAAATAAGGGCAGAGTAGGTGAATGCAATAAATTAATCATTGTTAATGTATGATGTGAAACACACAAGCCCACTGGAAAACCTTTGGCAGAATGGGTACCTTCATATGTACAGCCATCAAATGTTCTTTGAAGAAAGTCCAGAATATTTTTTGCTTGGAAGGGCTTTATCTTAAGGGAACAAATCTGTCTAACAGAGTCTGAGAGATCTGAATCCATACATATTTTAACCTTGCAAAACAATTTACCACTGCAGTAAAGAGGTCTTTCATGACATGATGCATTGTATGAAATATGACTCCAGCACTATGAGCATTGGAATACACTTCAAAAATACATATATATATTTGTACTTCATATATATATTTTTGTACTTCAGTGCTTTGTGACTCAGAGGGATCTGTATGAAAAACTGGAATGAACCTGCTTTGTCTGGGATGAAGACTTACATGGACATTTGAAAAACGTGTGACTCCTACAACTGGACTGTTCTGTATTTATGAAATACAACTTTAGCCAAACATAGGTGAATTAAATTATTATTCTGATGAAAAGACTAAGAAGACTTTGAATAAAACCAGCTGGGAAGGCAGGAAATATAAAATAGCTTTGCACTAATGGAATAGTAACTTTGAAGCTGGGAATTCTGAGGAAAATGAATTATCAGAATGGGAACAAAAGGCAGTTATGGCAGCTTAGTGGTTCCTAGGTAAAGGAATTTACATAACTGAGAAATATTTTTCAGAGCCAAGAGAGTGGCCAAGTTCCAGATTAGGCAGGCTAAAATTTGAGGTTATAGCCTTTCCTTCAGGTAGAGTTACACTCAGGGCATCTCATGCTACATAGACACTAGGCCAAAAGATAAGGTCTGATACTTTGTTGGTCCCCAAATTGGTATTTTTTCTTAGTGATTGATGCCCTATTCAGGCTTAGTGAGAAATTGTGGATATCTCCATATACATGTTAATATATAGTTTCAAGACATATGATTACAGGAACTGCTATGTCTGATCATTTGCCAACCCACAGTACTAAATGTCTTCTTCACATGTTTTTCATCTTTCAGATCACCTTTACTGAACTGAATGAAGAAATAATAATTTCTTCTGGTAGGACTGCCAAATAACACAGGAAAGTACTGGTAATTCTGTGTGTTTCAGAAAACCTCACAGAAACTCTGTATAAATAGTATTTCACATGCCAAAGTACTTCTTAATTATCAATATAAAAAACATCTTTGGAGAATAAAAAAGTCAGAATAGCTGACTGCAATGATTACACCCATTGAAAGACTGTACAATGTGACACACACAAGTCCACCAAGGCTCCTGGCAGAAAGATAAAAATGGCATGTAAAGGCATCGGTTTTTCAATAAAAATAACTCAACATTACTTTCCCCAGTGTCTGTGGGGTATTTTTGTTGAGGGAACAAATATGCCTAAGGCAGTCCAGCAGTCCTAAACTATGTTTATTTTTCCCATGGCGCTGCTTCAAATACTCAGCACTTTTATTTTATAAAGGTCATGATTTTTACAGTCAAGACAGGTTCTTCTGATAGATCAGAGAAAATTCCTGGAGATCAGAATTTAGTTTATAACAGAACCAGTGCCCCTGAAGGGAGAACCTGAAGAGCAGTACCTAATGAAACTGTAAGTGCAGAGCTGCAGGGGAGACTGCTAAAACATAACAGGTGTATGTCATGTCAGTTTTGGAAGACCACCGACATAAAAAAATTAATCCATGAGAATATCAAAGGTCTTGAGAGCCCATCCCTCACATAGTGTACAAAACCCCTACAATTGGAAATTTAAGACTTAATATCTCCCTCTGAATTTCAATTTTGCTTTAAATTGGTTCCACCTTTCTACTTCCTTATTTCTCATTTTTAAATGGAACGATTATTTTTGTCAATTTTTAATGGTTTATACACATATATGAAAACATACACATACATAAATATCTTCCCTTGAGTCTCAAAAGGGTTTTTGGAATTGTTCTTTTTGTCAGTACTAGGGATTGTACTCAGTGGCAGTCTAACACTGAACTATATCTATATTGATTTTATCATTTAAAATTTTGAGATAAGGTCTTGCTAAATTGCTTGGGCTGGCCTCAAATTTATGATCCCATTTCTCAGTTGGGTTGCATTCTTTTTCTGGGGCACCCAGTACTCTTGTACTTTTGAGTAATATTGAAAATATTTGAGACTTTGTAATTATTGGAGAAGAAAAAAAAAGCATTTTAATTGTGTGAGAAACAAGAACCTTGGAAGATAACTGTCAGAATACTATGGATTGCATATGATAAGTGTCTCCCTAAAAGAGTTATGGGTCAGAACATGATCCCTGGTGTGGTGATGTGGGATGTTTTGTAAGTGTTAAAATGTGGGGGAAAATGATATCTTCTTAGGGCATTGTGGGTGTTTCCTTCAAAATTAATTGATTCATTTCTCATGATATTTGGTAATTTTTCATGAGAGAGTTGACATAAAATATTGAACCTTGTCCCTCTCAGTGTATCTGACCTCCTGAATAAAGCTGTGATATTTAAATTTGATTTGTGCTTCCACTCTTGCAATCCACCCTGATTGGATGTGATAAAGAGAACCCTTAATGGGGAAGAGGTGGTGGGTGTGCAATGCTATAGAATCTTCACATCTGTGAGCAAAATAAAATTGTTTGTGAATTATTTTAATATAGGCATTTCATTATAAACATGATGTGATCTAATTCAGTACAGTATGCTTTTGTGAACAAAAGTGGAAATATTTACTTTTTCTCACTCTTTGATCCCTCTAAAATTAAAGAAAAATTCTAGGTATAATTTTTTAAAACTTGTATTTATTAGCATAAATTCAATAATAATCTCCTTCTCCTAAAAAGAATAAACATTTAGCTGTATTAACAAGGTGTTCAATGAAGAGTCATATTTAAAATTTTACACGAATTTAAACTCTTCCTTGGTATAACTATCTAGCCACAAGAATATTTTAAAATAAAAATCTGAGATATTATGTAATAAATCATCATTTCTTTTTCAATACATACATACTTAGACAAAATTTGAAAAATTACTAAAGTGGGACAACTTGGATAAGAAGAATCTCATGCTGTGCCATAAATTTGACAGACTGTCCTATAATTTAATATATCTGGAGCTCAAGCTTATAAATTATGCTTAAATAAATACAAAATGAGAAACACAAGTTTTATATATACTTTTAAAAATTTATTTATTTTATTTATTTTAAACAAATGGGGTACAACTTGTTTCTCTGCTTGTACATGATGTAGAGTCGTATGATTTGTGTAATCATACCTATACATAGGAAAATAATGTTTGTCTCAATCTGTTATTTTTCCTTCTCCCACCCCTTCCACCGCTCTTTCCTCTATACAATCCATCCTTCCTCCATTCTTGCCTCCCTCCCTTCCCCCATTAGGTATCATCATCTGCTTATCAGAGAAATCATTCGACCTTTGTTTCTTTGGGATTGCCTTATCTCACTTAGCATGATACTCTCCAACTTTATCCATTTGCCTGCAAATGTCATAATTTTATTATTCTTTATGACTGAGTAATATTTCATTGTGTATATGTACCACAGTTTCTTTTTCCATTCAGCAGTTGAAGGGTATCTATGTTGGTTCCACAATCTAGCTATTGTGAATTGAGCAGTCATGAACATTGATGTGGTTGCAACATGGTAGTATGCTGATTTTAAGTCCTTTGGGTATAGGCCAAGGAGTGGGATAGCTGGGTCAAATTGTGGTTCCATTTCATGTTTTCTAAGGAATCTCCGCACTGCTTTCCAGAGTGGTTGCAATAATTTGCAGCCCCACCAGCAATATATGAATGTACCTTTTTCCCCACATCCTTGTCAACACCTATTGTTGCTTGTATTGTTGATAACTGCCATTCTAATTGGGGTGAGATAGAATCTTTGGGTAGTTTTGATTTGCATTTCTCTTATTACTAGAGATGTTGAACTTTTTTTTATATATCTGTTGATTGCTTGTAGATCTTATTCTGTGAAGTGTCTGCTCATTTCCTTAACCCATTTGTTAATGGGGTTATATGTATTCTTGGGGTAAAGTTTTTTGAGTTCTCTATAGATTCTGGAGATAAATGATCTATCTGAAGTATGTGTGGCAAATATTCTCTCCCACTCTGTAGGTTTTCTCTTCACATTGCTGATAGTTTCCATTGCTGAGAAAAAACATTTTAGTTTGAATGTTTCCCAATTATTGATTACTGCTTGTATTTCTTGTGCTTTGGGAGTCATGTTAAGGAAGTGTGGTCCTAAGCTGACATGATGAAGATTTGGACAACACACCCATGCCAAGGCACATTATAATGAAAATACATAACATACAAAATAAAATTAAAATTTTAAAGGCTGTGAGAGAAAAAAGAGTAAAAATTACATTCAGGGGGAAACCAATATGGATATCAGCAGATTTTTCAACCCAGACCCTAAAATTTAGAAGGACCTGGAACAGCATATTTCAAGCTCTGAAAGAAAATGGATGCCAAGAATCTTAAACCCAGCAAAACTTACCTTCAGATTTGATGATGGAATTCCATCCTTTCATGATAAACAAAACCAAAAGATTTTACAAATAGAAACCTGTCACTACAGAACAATCTCAGCAAAATATTCCATGAGGAAGAAATGAAAAGTAATGATGTAAGTCAGCAAAGGGAGGAACTACCTTAAAGGAATAGTCAAATAAAGGAGAAACCAAGCCAAGTTATAAACCAAAAATAAGCCAAAGTGACCAGGTATACAAACAATAACTCAATAATAACCCTGAATGTTAATGGCCTGAACTCATCAATCAAAAGACATAGACTGGCAGATTGGAATAAAAGAAAGACCCAACATTATGCTGCCTTCAAAGACTCATCTCATAGAAAAGGATGCCCACAGATTAAAGGTGAAAGGATAGAAAAAACATATTATATATACTTTTTTATGACCATTTTATTTTAATTTCTGCATTGTATTCCATTTAAAATAATGAAGTCCATTTATTTAACCTTTTATTACTAATAGATATTTGAATTGTTTCCTGTGTGCACATAATGCTGCAGTAATTTGTCTTTTGCCTGGTGAACATATATAGGCATTCCTACTATATATATGTCTAAGAATGAACTCAAAGAGCAACACCAGAAGCATATGTCCACCTCTGCATGATACCACCAGAGATTTCAAAAGTGGTTGTAAAAATCCACATGCATATCCAGGCGCAGTTTTGCATGCTTGAAATCCCAGTGATTTGGGAGGCTGAGGTAGGACTATCATGAATTCAGTCAGTCTCAGCAAATGGGAGGCAGTCTCTAAATAAAATGCAAAAATAGGGTTGGGGATGTGACTCAGTGGTCAAGTGCTCCTGAACTCTATACCTGGTACAAAAACAATTTACAAGCATGGCAGTTTATAAGATTCCACATTTTCTACCTCTTTTCAAGTCTTTTTTGTTCTTTTTAGATATACATGACATTAGAGTGCATTTTGATATATAATATATACATGAAGTCTTGATTGTTGTGCTAGAACATGATGTGGAGTTTTATTGGATTTATATTCATATATGAATATAGACAATTTATACCTGATTCATTCTACAGAATTTTCTATTCCCCTTCCTTTTCTTTATCCACCTTTGTCTAGTCCAATAAAGTTTTATTCTCCCCTCCACCATTATTGTGTGTTAGAATCCACATATCAAAGAGAAATTTTGGCCTTTATATTTTGGGATTGGTTTACTTCATGTAGCATGTTAATGTCCAGTTTCAAAAATTTTAGAGTGACATTACTAATTCTTAAAATTTTGATTAATTTTCTATAAAAATTTGATGGTGTTTTGGTTCTGGTTTCATATCCTGTGTAGATGTAAACATACTAATATGCCATCAAACAAAATTATGTGTTAGTATGCCTTTTTTAAAATTTAAAATATTTTGTTTTCTTTGAAGGATCTACGTTGTAGTTATATGTGTTGTATTTAAAGATTACTAACTTGTATTTGACAAGTTATTCTCTCTAGGATAGTTGAAAGGGTGTTTAAATAAAAATTCATGGGTTTACTACTTTTTACAAACTAGCTATCATTGGTCTAATACTAGGCATGGTTTAATTTTTGTCATGGTTTAAATCTCACTGACAAGACAAGTTGAGTACACTGTACTCATACATTAACCTCTTCTCTTTCACATGATATTTTCTCCAGAAAATAAAGTTTCTCTAATTCCAGTATAATATGAAATACTATTTTTAAATATTTTCATTTTTTAAACATTTTTACTTTTACAGACTGCATTTTGATTCACTTACACAAATGCGATACAACTTTTAATTTCTATGGTTGCACACAATATAGATTGACACCATTTATGCAATCATACATGTACTTAGGGTAATGATGTCTGTCTCATTTCAGGTAAGTAAAAGGCTAATTTTGATGAGATCATGTTGATGGGGTAGACAATATAGACTCTCAAAAAAGGACAGAGTAGGTAAAGACATCACTGGGTATAAACTACATCTTTTTGTTTGAGACTGAGCAGAGATGCAAAGGTGGCTTTCATCAGATATACTCTGATTCCAAGTCATCTGCTCTACCTAGACATTGCTGTTCTACTATTCTTCTTGCAAGCATGAAAGAGTGTGTATATAGAAAGAGGATTCTCAAAATTAAATTATCCAATTCAGTAAGTTCTTTTCTTCAGGACCAAAGCAATGTCCTCCAAAGAATATACATGATTTGAATAAACGTGTCTGTCTGAAACTCCAAGAAAATGAAACAAATATCATGAATCTGTAGTGAGAGTTTATGCATTTATTCAAACAATTATTTCTGAATATCATTTGTTAAGTTCTGAAATCATATAATGCCTGTCACTGTATAGAAAACAAATTGCATATACTGCCAAAAAGCAAACTTTTATGATTACTATATCCTCATTGTTTACAGGTTTGGATTAGACTTCCTCCATTTGAAATGACCTACATATAATCCATTAAATCTCCATTAGTGATGGTGAAAAATTTATTTGTTAGGAAAACTGTCCAATTTCCAATTTTTTGTCAATTTTTTGTTTGCTGTCATAGAGCCTGGAGGTCCGCCCACTACAGTTCCTGATCTCCAGTGAAATTTTGCATAGCAGGAAGTACACATTACCTGAGAAAACTCTACAATTTTATCAGGGACAATATTATCTGCCAAAACAGCTGTTCACCTGCTATCATTTCTACCTCACTCTGCTTTTCTAACCCATCCCACATAAATACTTGTTTTGTAATTTACCTGTGACTCAGACAGAGAAATGAAATGTATCAATATTTGGTGCTTCCAACTAGATCCTACCAACAACAGTCCTCAAACCCACCAACCTTGGTTAATATCTGGAATTGTGTTTATCTTCTTCATATTTTTACACTTTTATTATCTTTATTTCATATTCTCAAGATTCAAAACTTCAAATAAAGAGGTTGATATAATATGGTTAATTAAATCAATAAAATGCTTGTTCTCATGTCACTGTTACTTTTCAAAATATTATCCAAGAACAGCTCCCACTATTTAAGTGTTCAAGAATGTAAAGTTCCTTCATGGAAGTTTCTGCCATGTGGATAACTCACAATCAGCAGTTAAAGGTTTGTGTGAAAGACTGAACTTGGTGTGTATAAGTTCATAGTATATTGAGAAAATTGGGTCAGGGTGTAATGTGAGGCTGAAAGAGTGTTTACAAATCTGAATATGATTGTTTTGTTTGAGTAGAAATGATGTTTTTGTTTTGTGTCTGTGTTTTCTGGAGAGATATTTTATTTATTAATTTCCTTTGTTGTGATTAAAACTTCCATGTTTTTGTGCATATAGTATGTGTGTTTTAAATTTTTATGTGGTTTAGATGTTCAAAGTAATGAATTAAAACTTTATTTTGAGACTCAAGCAATAATTAGGTCTTTAATCAAAGGGAACAAATAATGTGAGAATGTAAAAATTAATGTCTATATCCAAATTCTCAGTAAAAATATTGGTTTATATGTAGTCCACAAAGCATTCTTTTTTTATAACAAAGGCAGTAATAAGAATGAGCAATCTATAATCATAAGGGAAATGGATGACATTTTCACATTTACTGAATAAGAGGAACCAGACAAAATTTTGACATTTTATTACTCATTGAATAAAGTTTAAAAGTTAGTAAAATTAATGTGATCTACAAAGTAATAATTTCTTATCTAAAACTAGCAGAAACAATTAAGCTTAGGGAACTAATATGTTTTTGATAGGTTGTTGAAAATTGATAAAAGAGAGTAGGGAGTGTAGATTGTTCTAGGAAAAAGTGATGGAATAGTATTACCTAGGAAAATATATGAATATGGTGTGCTCTTGGACTGGGTCAGTCAAGATTACTCCTGAATGTCCTGTCACTGTGAGCCTGTTTGAAGATGTTACTGGTCTCATCCAGTGTCAGATAATTCAACATGGATTCTGTTGGCTTATTCCTAAACAACTTTTAATATATCCAGCTTGTCTGAGAAAGTAAATTCAAGAAAGAGTTCTGGTTCTTGTATGGTATTTATATATATTTACTATTGTTAGAAAGAGAGTAGGAGTCTATTCACTGATTCCCTCAGTGAACATGCATAGTTTACATCTCTGTGGATAAAAGACTGTTTTCTACTAGTATGGATAGCAATATTCTTATGTCAATGCATGCTATGGGTGACTATTTTCACAATTTTATTTTTTAATTTTTCAGAAACTTCTAGATATTTTATTTCAACCTGGGTATACTATTGAATTACATGTGTAAAACTTCCTTGTAGTTAACTGTGATCATGTTATTAGGCTCTCTATAAGTGAAAAAGAGTGGAAGTGATATATGCCAATTCCTGGTATGACCATACAAATTTCACATTCCTCCATGCTGTCTCCTTTTCTAACTGTCTGTGATGTTGACATCCATATTTGCATGGAGTGGGATTCTTATACAGATAAAGTATCTACCACTTCAGTCCAAGAATATAAATTATACCATGAGAGACACATGTTCTTTCCACCTTCTTCTCTGTTATGAATTGTTACTTAAAAGAGAAGGAGATTTCTCAGGATAATTACTATTGCCTAGGCTGTTTCTATGAATGCATAGAGTAATTTTTTGGAAAGAAAATTATTGCACTTGATATAAATAAGTAAAAAACAATGAGTTTAAATGTGTATATTTCCCTGAACTATTATGTGTTTGAGGTATGTGTGTCAACATGGATATGAATAGCTGTATATACTTACCATAGCTCGGCTTATACTCACTAGAATCTTCAATATGTTTAAATTTGAAGGTCCATGAAATAATTTCTCCCACCAGGTCTCTCCAGTTGACTAGTGGGAAACAAATGAGCCACAATCATCATTGACTATATTGGATAATTGTTAGAAATTTTTGTTTGGACTACCAGAGTGTACAAAGAAATATGAGCCAGACTTTGAAATTTTGCTGATTGTTCCAATTTGCCAACTACCACCAAAGAAAAATAGGCCTATCTCAGTAATCTTTTGTTTACTGTGAATCTATATGTTTCTACCACTATCTTATATCCTCTAAAGAACCAAAACTTATATAAATTTAACCTTGATGTTTAAGACTTTTTGTGTTTTTATATCCTTTGTTTTCTTTGAATTCCACATAAGATTCCCTACATTTATATCTTACAGTCTGAAAAATAAACAGTTATTATACCCAGGTTTATATTCCATGACCTATATACATCCTTGTATAATTTGTTTGAACTTTCTATTCTCTTTCTATTATTTTCTTCATTTCACAGAGTCACTTTTCTTTTCAACAAAAGGGAAAATCACTATTAGAGTATTTACAATAATATTTTGCCAAATTATAAATGAAGAAGTTTATTGAAATGAAATCGAGTGATACACAATGACATCGTGCAGGTGGCCTATGCACATACCCAGAGAAATAAAAGCTGGGTCATTTACATGTTTGCTTTACTCTCAACTTGAGCCCAAAGGAAGACCTCAAGAACAATAAAAGTTCCTCATTCTCCTTTGTTTCATCCATTGTCACTTGTCTTGATCTTCTTATCTCTCATTCCTTCACTCATCTTCCACTAACTAGAAAAACATCCCCTTTCTTCCTTTTATAAGGCTTAGGCTTAGAGAAGAAGAAAACACATACCACTTGATTTCTTCACAGGCTGAGGATTGAAGGAATTTTCCAGGTAGTCCCTCTTTTGCCTCTTCATCATGGTGATACTCTTCATAAGGTTACTCATATCAGGTAAGATCCTCTCAGAATCTCAACTCTCCAAAAATTAGGTGATGATGAGTAAGAATGAAATTCATACCTGGAGAAACAACATAAAATGAACTTAGATTATCTGTTCATTTAATCAATATCCTTAGCTGTGCTTAGTACAACATCATGATTGTTCAGAGATCAACTATCATTAAGACTTCAGCAGTGAATTATGACTTACTGATGACATGACAGAGTCCAGGGATTCACACCATATTTACAGTATTTCAGCATTGCTAATATGCATCAAATAAGTAGAAGCCCATTTTGCATTGAATGTTCTACCATTAAATTAAATATTCATTCACTGAAATTGATACCAAAGTTAGAGATGCATATAGATTAAACAAGGTAATCTGTCCATAAGTCTATAGACACTTGATTACACAGTGTAAGGATATGACAGTACCAGAGAAGGTCAGACTGAGAATCATGCTTGACTCAGAAAAGCAATGGTTATATACATAAGTGCTATTTATAGTATGTAGAACTGATTGAGATGAATGTTGAAATGTGGGTTGAGTATGAGAAAATCTTACCCATACATACAGCACCTGAACAATGGGAGAGGATTGTTTTTGTTGTATTGGTTTCTTACTGAGTTCATAAAAAATTACCAAATGTTTATTATTTAAAATATAGTGTATTATTCTTCTTTTTGGTTCAAAGCACATTATGGGACTTGAGATTTAAGGTCAAGGTTTCAGCAGACCTTGTCCTATCTGGAGGTTAAACTTAAGGTAACTCCATTTTACCCCTCCAGGTTCCAGAGCTTCCTACAATCATTACCTCTTTTTCATGTTTTTACTATTTATCAATTATCAGTCAAAAACCTAAATCCATGATCACAGTTCCACTCTGACCACTATGTTCTTAGCTGATTCTCATAAAAGCCATTGTGGTAAACTTGACTGTGACCAGATTAACTAGAACAATCTTCACATTCAAAATATTTGACTTCTCATCTGCATAGTCCTCTTTTCTATAAAAGGTCACATATTTATGAATTCATGGTATTCAAGGGTTTATATTTAGGAGGTGAAAGATGCTGTCAGAGAAAAGGTTTTGTTCTTTTTCATTCTATACCAAAATAAAATCAGAGATATTTAGAAGAATTTACCTACAGTAAAATACAGTATTATGAGAGTAGAAACCTGGAATTGAGAAAAAGTTTGTAATACATTTAAAATCATTATGTAAACATATAGAATAATACAAGCAGAATTAAATAAATTAGATATCACTTGAAACTAAATATTAACAAAAGTAATAAAATAGCATTCCAAAAAGAAAAACATTTCATGTTATAGAACTAGGGAAAACAAATGAAACAATAAATAACTTCATGTCAGGATGACAGATCAATATAAATAACATAATTTTGAGGTTATGGAGTTCTGTAAAATTGAGATGTTAAGCAAATTTATATCAGAATAAATAACCCAATTAGAATCTGAAAGAAATATAAGAAAACACAAATTCTAATGTTCATAAATAAATATAGTAAGGTAAAGAAAAATACCAAATATAAAATCTAAAATATGTGGGGGTTTTGTATGAGAAATTGAAACCAGATGTGTTTCACCACTGAGCCACATCCCCACTATTTAATGTATTTTATTTAGAGATAGTATTTCACTAAGATGCTTGTAGCTTTTCTCAGTTTTTGAGGTTGGCTTGAAATTGTGATCCTCTTGCCCCAGTCTCCCAAGCAGCAGGGATGACAGGGGGCATGTGCCACTGTGACCATCAATGAAAACATTTTTAAATAGAAAAAAAATCAAAGGATGCAACGAAGTAAAAATTATGGCTTCTGAGTTAAATATGTTAACTCCTTAAGTCTGTGATATAGCCAATTCACAAGTAAAGGAAAATGTTAAGACAGAACGTGAGCCAAACTTTCACTGCTGTGACAAAAAAACCTTGACCAGAATCATCCTAGAATGAGGATTGGTGTGAACCAGGGTGGGAATTGATGAATTCAATTGCATAATACAATTTTCTAGGAACAATATTTTGTCTTCAACTTTCTTAAATACTAGAATTTGAATATTGCTGCCAACTATTTTTCCATCTTCATCTCTCTTAACAGGTGCTATACCCATGTCTCAATTCCATGATATCTATACATGATCCCTCTCTGCTTTTGTCCCATCTGTATCTCCTTTCTTGAAAAATCACACTAGATCTTTTGATAAATTGGGTGCAGTGTGTTTTTTTGTCAACCTAAAAATGTTTATGGTCAGAAATTTGGAGGAATATATCTCTGCATACTTGATCTGACATTGTACATATTTCCCAATGCATATGTTTTAGTTGTTGATAGACACAATGATTTTGCTTTATGTGTTTATATTTGTGTGATGCTGAGGTTAGTACTCAGAGGCTTACTCCTGGTAGGAAAGTATTTTACCACTGAAAAACAGACCATGCCACTTTTGGTGTACTTTTCTACAAAAAAGACATATATAATCATAAGATTTTAAGAGCCAACACACATTTTAATAATTAATGTTTAGTGAACCTAATTTGAAATTGCATCCATCTTTACCATGAAATCCAGCAAAAAAAGAAATTACAGAAAATGCCTTATACAAGTAGGGTAAAAATAGTGAGAGGACCAGTGAATCCATTTATATACAAAATTGATTGGAGAAACAGAAATTGTGATTAAAGAAAAGAATGTAAATATGCAAAGAATTTTAAAAAGTAAAAATAACTATAAAAAGCAGGAGAAAGGGAGTAACATGTTTAGCTCTTCATTACTAATCTCAGGTATAAATTAAAACACATTTATATGTAAAATTTGGTGCAGATGTAGACATTGCAATTAGAGAAGAAAAGACAATATTTTTGAGTCTATAAAATGCAAAAATAGGTACAAAATCAGGATATATTCACAGAGTAAGTGAATAAAATGTGCTAATAAATTTATAACTTATTACAAGATTAAAGTCATTTCATAATCACACAATATTTTAAAATTTCCTCTAAATTTGAGGGTGGATTTCAAATTTTAATATCATGTTTTGGATTCATTGAAATTGCAAAAACACAGATTTACCAGACATATTATTTTCAACAAATGCAAGATTTTTAAAAAATAATATGTAATTGAAAATAATATGATTTACTTTATTAGAATAACTTCTCTATTGGATTCCATCATTCTTTCTTCACTCCTAAATTAATTTTAAGAGCTTTATTGATGTATGATTACAATTTATCAAAGCAGCTTATTTTGGTTATACAAAAGAATGGGTGTGATTCAGCTACCCATTTTGCCTTCTATTTACATATTGGGATAGATTTGCTATTTCTTTGGGAAAACAATTATCTCATGATGAGAATTTTGATGTTCATGTAGAAAACTGAAATCATTTATAATTTCATAGTTTTTTTTAATTTTGAGTTTCAACTTATTATGTAGCAGTGATACAAACTCACTATATTATTTTAATGACTAAAATGATATAAATCTGGGAAAGTATTTGGATGCTTTTGAGTAATTTAACAAGTTCTTTCAAATGTCTCCTTTTGTAAGCATTTTGCTATAGAATATGTTATAAAATTCCAAATTTTCTGATGTTTCAAATTAGTAGAAGTGTGTTGACAAATAAATCGTTTTCCTGTCCTCTTATTAACACAAGACAAAATGTCAGCATTAACTAATTAGAATATGATTTTAAGAATAACAACAAAAATGTTCAAGTAATGGAATAATGTTCTACAAGATTGTTGACTGTTATGGTGTGGGTCTCAGAATGTTCCCTGAAAAGTTCATTCATCAGGCAATGTAGCATCATTCAAAGATGAGAATACTGGACCATGGAAACTGTAACATTACTCTGGAATAATCCATTTGTTGAAATTATAACCAGAATGAAAAAGAGAGTGTTAACAGTAAGCAGTTAGACATGGGTTGATAAAGTAGGTCACTGGTAGAATGGAGTTGGATTTTAATTTGTCCCTTGATTCTCCCAATATCTGGTTCCTGACTGGTGAAAAAATGTCCTGTGCCATTTTGTTCCATTATGGTGTTATGACCATTGCAGACCCAGAAATCTGGAGTCATGTGATCATGTACTTTGACATAGAAAATGATCAGTGAAGATACCATTTTGTTCCTTTTGTTGTTCTTCACAGGTATTATATCTAGGATTATATTGGTGAAGTTAGGTAATGACTACATAGAAGTACCCTGGATTTTTTTTCAATTATATGTAAGTTTTTCCTAAAGAAACTAATATTATTTGAAACCTGAGGAAATCTCAAGTTTGACTTTAAAAATTGAAATAAAATTTACACTCCAATTTATACTTGAAATCAAAGGTAAAATGTCTCAAAGTAAAAAAAAAAGTGCATTAAAAAATCACTATGACTCACAGAATAATGGATAATTTTTCTTATTATTATCAAACTATCATCCTTTTAAGTAGTATTTTCTCCATTATCAAGGCGACACAGCCAACTCACAAAGACAGTGTGAGGCATTTAGAGACAGTGAGGCACTTAAGGCCACAAGCTTGCTTGTTCAAAGTCCAGTTATTTTGTTTTTGACTTTTTTTTTCATTGGGTGCATGGATGGTAAATAGTAATATTTTTTCTCATAAATATAATAAGTTGTGCACCCGCCCGTGGGCACCGCCGGTCCGCAGCCCCGAGGAACATGTCCGCGGCCAGGGAGTGGAGCAGAGCCGGGGGAGGAGGACGGGGGAGGGCGTGTGCAGTGGTGGCAGCGGCAGCCGCGGAGCCGCTAGTCCTCTCTCTTCTCAGGGAGCAGTTGCTGCCCTCACCGCCACCCTCAGCGCGCGGTCGGGGGCTGGAGCGGGCGGGCGGGGAAGGGCGCGCGGGGGTGGGCGGGGGCGGGGAGGGGGGTGGGCACAGGGGGCGGGAGGGCGTGGGGGAGGGTCTCCCGCTCCCGAGGACCAGAACCCCAGCGGGAGACCCTGGTGGCGGTGGCGCCTGACACTCGCGCCTCCTGCGAGCTCTGGGGCGGCATGTCTGAGGCTGGTGGGGCGGGTGGGCGGCTGCGGGGCGGGAGTCGGGACAGGGGCCGGTCCCGGGGCGCTGCCCCCTCCGCCCTCAGCTCTGCCGCCCGCGCCCGCCACAGGGCTACCCTGTGCCGCCGCCTCCGCCGCCGCCGGGGGCTCGGGCGCCTGCGGTCCAGCGAGGGCAGTGGCTGCGGCGGGCATGGCCGAAGGACCGGGAGGCGGTGGCTTGGCCCGGATCGCGGTGAAGAAGGCTCAGCTGCGCTCTGCCCCGCGGGCCAAGAAACTGGAGAAACTCAGAATGTACTCCGCCTGCAAGGCCGAGGAATCCTGTAAATGTAATGGCTGGAAAAACCCCAACTCCTCTCCCACTCCCCCGAGTGCTGATCTGCAGCAAATCATTGTCAATCTAACGGAATCCTGCCAGAGTTGTAGCCATGCCCTAGCTGCTCATGTTTCCCACCTGGAGAATGTGTCAGAGGAAGAAATGAACAGATTCCTGGGAATAGTGTTGGATGTGGAATATCTCTTTACCTGCGTCCACAAGGAAAAAGATGCAGATACCAAACAAGTTTATTTCTATCTCTTCAAGCTCTAGAGAAAATCTATTTCCCAAAGAGGAAAACCTGTGGTTGAAGGCTCTTTGGAAAAGAAGCCTCCATTTGAAAAATGCTAGTATTGAGCAGGGTGTGAATAACTTTGTACAGTACAAATTTAGTCACCTACCATCAAAAGAAAGACAAACAATTGTTGAGTTGGCCAAAATGTTCCTAAACCGCATCAACTATAGGCATCTGGAGGCTCCATCTCAGGGAAGACTGCGGTCTCCCAACGATGATATTTCTGGCTACAAAGAGAACTACACAAGGTGGCTGTGTTACTGCAATGTGCCACAGTTCTGTGACAGTCTACCTCGGTACGAAACCACCCAGGTATTCGGGAGAACATTGCTTCACTCTGTCTTCACTGTCATGAGGTGACAGCTCCTGGAACAAGCAAGACAGGAAAAAGACTAACTGCCTCTTGAGAAACTAACTCTAATCCTCACCCATTTCCTAAAGTTTCTGTCCATGTTAGAGGAAGAAGTTTATAGTCAGACTCTCCCATCTGGGATCAGGATTTTCTCTCAGCCTCTTCCAGAACCAGCCAGCTAGGAATCCAAACAGTTATCAAACCACCTCTTGTGACTGGGACAGTTTCATACAATTCGAACTCATCATCCCTTGAGCAGCCAAATGGAGGGAGCACCAGTCCTGCTTGCAAAGCCTCTTCTGGAGAAAAGAGGAAAATGAATGACTCTCACATTCTGGAGGAGGTCAAGAGACCCTGAGTTATTGGGGATATTCCTATGGAATTGATCAATGAGGTCATGTCTACCATCACAGACCCTGCAGCAATGCTGGGACCAGAGATCAATTTTCTGTCAGCACATTCAGCCAGGCCAGGGATGAGGCAGCAAGGCTGGAAGAACAGAGGGGTGTAATTGAATTTCATGTGATTGGCAATTCCTTGAACCAGAAACTGAACAAGAAGATCCTTATATGGCTGGTTGACTTACAAAACGTGTTCTCCCATCAGCTGCCCCGAATGCCAAAAGAATATATCTTTGACCCGAAACACAAAACCCAAGCTTTAATTAAAGATGGCCGTGTTATTGGTGGTATCTGTTTCCATTTGTTCCCATCCCAAGGATTCACAGAGATTGTTTTCTGTGCTGTAACCTCAAATGAGCAAGTCAAGGGCTATGGAACACACCTGATGAATCATTTGAAAGAATATCATATAAAACATGACATCCTGAACTTCCTCACATATGCAGTTGAATATGCAATCAGATACTTCAAGAAACAGGGTTTCTCCAAAGAAATTAAAATACCTAAAACCAAATACGTGGGCTATATCAAGGATTACGAAGATGCCACTTTGATGGGATGTGAACTAATTCCCTGAATTCCATACACAGAATTTTCTGTCATTATTAAAAAGCAGAAGGTGACAATTAAAAAGCTAATAGAACTAAAACAGACCCAGACTCATAAAGTCTACCCTGGACTTTCATGTTTTAAAGATGGAGTTCGACAGATTCCTATAGAAAGCATTCCTGGACTTAGAGAGACAGGCTGGAAACCAAGTGGAAAAGAGAAAAATAAAGAGCCCAAAGACCCTGACCAACTGTACAGCATGCTCAAAGCATCCTCCAGCAGATGAAGAGCCATCAAAGCGCTTGGCCCTTCATGGAACCTGTGAAGAGAACAGAAGCTCCGGGATATTATGAAGTTATAAGGTTCCCCATGGATCTGAAAACCATGAGTGAACGCCTCAAGAATAGGTACTACGTGTCTAAGAAATTATTCATGGCAGGCTGACAGCGAATCTTTACCAATTGCAAAGAGTACAACCCCCCTGAGAGTGAATACTACAAATGTGCCAATATCCTGGAAAAATTCTGCTTCAGTAAAATTAAGGAAACTGGATTAAATGACAAGTGATTTTTTTTTCCCTCTGCTTCTTAGAAACTCATTGAGCAGTGTGCCTAAAGCAAGGCGGTTTAGTTTTTTAAAGAATTGGATGATGTGTTGAAGAGACTTGTAAATGTAATAATTAGCACTTTTGAAAAAGAAGAAAATCTCCTTTTAGCTTTCAGATATGTATTTAAATTGAAGTCATAGAACATTTTTATTTTGTGGAATAGATTTTAGTCTGTTTACTCCTATTATGTAAATTTTACATGGCATGTCCATTAGCCAACTATTCCATGATAGATGATCAGGGGTTTCCTCAAAACCTGTATGTGAGGAAATTGCACATAGTACCAAGATTTGGGGGAATCTAGAAAATTTTCAGACCATGAATGTTTCCATTTTTTTCTAATGGAATGTGAGAGTTTATTTTTATTTTATTCTGAAGGACTTTAAGGAAGGGATACATGATAAAGAGCCCATAAAAGGTGAAATATGTCATGTTTGAAGTCTCATCATAGACTTTTATATATATATTTTTTTAAAACACTCATTTAGATGAGGTGCTTTGAGCAGTTCTGAAAAATGCAGTTTCACAAAAGCAAACTGCTTTGAATCCTAAGGAAAAGTTCTAAATAATGCAAACTTTTTATAAGCATCTGGGGTTTTGATAATTGTGTACCTACAACAAATTTGTGAGTGCATAACCACTATTTTAATAATTCTTTTCTCTACATAAAAATGTAACATCATGTTTGACTTAGCTTATGCAGGCCATAAGACCCAAAAGGTAATTTCCTAGGCCACAAAAGCATACACCTGAAAACACTTGAGATCAAATCAATGTGCTTTAATAGGAAAAGATGTGTAGTTGATACATCTATCTATTTGGTGAGTCCTTGCTCCAATAAATGAGAATTTTTTCCTCATTTGTGACACACACAGTCCCATCAAATAATGAATATGTGAATCATTTTCCTTTTGGATCTCCAGATTATGTTTATTTTTTGAGGTGAATTAAGCTCACACCAAAGTTTGCTGTCAGTATTTTAACAGTCACATTGCTGTATAGGTCCAGGGTTCTATCCCACTAAAATCCATCACACAGTCTTACTAACTAACCTGTCTTAGGAATCCAGCTTAGTGCTTGGTTTTATTTACTGATTACACTATATAGAAAAGTGGGACAACTGCCACCCCAACTCTGGGAAAACCAACTAATATACAGCCATATAAATGAAGGTCATCTGGATGGTTTCAACACTAATTTTTATGATGCAAATTTATAAACTGATTTTGTAAAGGATGAGGTTTTAAAAATGTATTTAACTTAAGTTTTCTATCAGCATAAATTAAAATGGGTCATCAGTAGTCATTAAAAACAGTCAGAAATAATCTGCATGAAGGAAAATAAAATCCTGCAAATGGCTATTAAGTTGGAAGTATTGTTTTTGATGTGTAAGAGATGTTCAGAATGCTCACATTTGAAAAATTCATCAACTTTTTTTAAGTATAAGAAACCACCTTGAGTGGTGTCTAGATTTTTAATGAGTTTGGATTAAGTATCTTGGACTGGTTTTAAGCAGAGCTTTGTACCGGATTTGCTGAAGCATCTGTCCAGCTTGGTATCCTGTGAAAGTTTGTTATTTTCTGGGTAGACATTCTTATAGAGTATTGTCTTTAAAATCAGATTGTCTCTTCTATATTGAAAGCATTTTTATGTTTTCTAATTTAAAAATTAATATTTTCTAATAAATATTGTGCTGAAGTAGAATGTGTGGTTTTTGCAAAATGCTTTAACAGCTGATAAAATTTTACATTTGTAAAATTAATATATTGTATTGGTAAAAAATAGTTTTAAATTATATTTTAAAAAGCTAAAAAATGTAATAAGTTAAATAACTTGCATATGTAAGTCTGTCACAAAATAAAAAGCCTCAATAAAAATGCAAAATAATAGCAAAAAATTGTGAAACTCCTGCAAATGATTTTTGCAAATATTCTTAAATATTGACAATCACCAGTGCCAATGTTACTATCAGAAAAATTGCATTTACACCATATGAATTTAAATGTTTTCTATTTTTCCATGTATTCTAGGAAGCTCAGAGCTTAATGTGAAACTCCATCCAACAAATATGTTATATTTGTGATTTCCTTTTACTCTAAGTTGCTATTTCTATGCTTTGTATTTTAACTCAGTGTTTAACTTCCTTTTCTTATTTTGAATTAGAGCATTATAGTGATACATAATGGTTGGGTTCATCATTCCTTCAGGAAAGCATTATTTTAGTGGTTCTATTTTTATACATCACATTAGAATTCATTTTGGCAGTTTAGAAATTGGACTATAATTTACTCTAATCCAGTTTCCTCTACTACTTTTTTCCTCTCTTCCTCCATCTAATTTACCTTGTCCTGTATTCTTTTTCTGACCTTTCTGGTATTTACCTATATTTTTTTAATAACTCTTTTGTGGATATATGTGATAGGGAGATTCAATTTCATGCATTTATATATGTGTAAGATAAAGTTAAGTCACATTCATTCTAATGTTTTTACATTATCTCATCACTTTTCTCTCTCATTGACCTTAATATGGTCCAATAATTATTTCTATTTTCATGAGATTTTTCACCTACTTTTTTTCTTTGCCTCTCCATTTTTCCACTTTTTTAAAATAGATTTTCCATATCCGAAGAAACATTTGAACTTTGGCTTCATGTCTGTGCTACTTCACATAGAATAATAGTCTATTAAAGCACATATTTACCAACAAATGCCATAGTTACATTCATTCTTATGATTGAATAATATACCATTGTACATATATACCAGACTTTCTTTATCAACTCATCTATTGAAGGGCAACTAATTTGATTCCATAGGTTGGCAATTTTGAATTGTGTTGTTATAAACATAAATGTGACTGCCTATTTTTTGTATGCTGTGTTTAAATACTTGCTATATATTCAAAGAGTGGTAGAGTGTCACAGAATGATTTTATACCTTTTGTTTGCTTTTTTAAAGTTCATCATTATCTTTTAATATTTTTCAATAATTTATTTATTTTGATTGATTATACACAAATGGGGTAAAATTTATTTCTCTGGTTGTACATGAAGCAGAGTCATACAATTTGTGCATTCATACATATACCTAGGGAAATAATGTTTGCTTGATAAATTATTTTTCCTTCTCCCACCCCTTCCCCCCTCTTTTTTTCTATAAAATCCATCCTTCCTCCATTCTTGTCTCTGTCCCACCACCAATTATGTATCATTCACTTATCAGATAAATCATTCCTCCTTTGCTTTTTTTGAGATTGTCTTATCTCACTTAGCATGATGTTCTCCAACTTCATCCATTTGCCTGCAAATGCCAAAATTTTATTCTTCTTTATGGCTGAGCAATATTTCCACAGTTTCTTTATCCATTCAGCAATTGAAGGGTATCTATGTTGGTTCCACAATCTAGCTATTGTGAATTGAGCAGTCATGAACATTGATGTGGTTGCATCACTGTAGTATGCTGATTTTAAGTCCTTTGGGTATAGACAAGGAGTGGGAGAGCTAGGTCAAATGGCAGTTCTATTCCAAGTTTTCTAAGGAATCTCTACACTGCTTTCCAGAGTGACTGCACTAATTTGTAACACTATGATGCAGTATATGAGAATACCTTTTTCCCCACATCCTTGTCAACACCTATTATTGCTTGCGTTCTTGATAATCACCATTCAAATTGGGGTGAGGTGAAATCTTAGGGTAGTTTTGATTTGCATTTCTCTTAAATCTAGACATGTTGAACCTCATAGAAATAGACCAAGCAATCATTAAATTCATTTGGAAATACAAGAGACCCAGAAGAGCTAAAGCAATCCTTAGCAGGAAGAGTGAAGCAGGGGGTATCACAATACCAGAACTTCAACTATAATACAGAGCAATAGTAACAAAAACATGACACTGGCATCAAAATAGACAGGTAGATCAATGGTACAGAATAGAGGACATGAAGATAAACTCAAATAAATACAGTTCTGTCATACTAGACAAAGGTGCCAAAAACATACAATGGAGAAAGACAGCCTATTCAACAAATGGTGCTGGGAAAATTGGAAATCCATATGTAGCAGAATGAAACTAAACTTCTATCTCTCACCCTGCAAAACTCAACTCAAGATGGATCAAGGACCTTGGAATCAGACCAGAGACCCTGCATCTTATGGAAAAATAAGTAGGTCCAAATCTTTTTTTTTTTTTTTTTTTTTTTTTATTGAGGCATCACCACACTACAATCCAGAGTTGTGGCATCAGTTTACAAGCCACCCAAAATATATGTTTCCTTTTTTCACACATTCTTGCCTCCATGTATTATTTGTATTTTCATTTATTTCTATTACTACTGAAGTGAGAAGAAATATCAATGGAGACTATGATTTGTCATTGCACAATTGCTAGAGATGTTTAACATTTTTTCATAAATCTGTTGACTCTATACTATTTTGAATAGTGTCTTTTTCTTTTCCCATTTGTTATTTGACTTATTAGTTGTCTCTCAAATTTTTGAGTTCTTTATGCATTCTGAATATTAACAAGTTATTATGGGAGATTTATTTTTTATGGGAGATTTATTTTTGAAAATTTATAATAAAATTTATTATTAAAGTATTGGCTTCATTTATGTGATTTGTCTCCTTTTTTTCTAAACATTATTTTATGACTTTCTGATATAGTCTTTTGAAACCTTAGATGTATAATCTTGTCATCAGCACATAATTTGAATTCTTTATATCCTATTCATAGCACTTAATTTCCTTCATCTGACTAATTGCTATGGATAGAATTATAACCACTAATTTGAATAGGGATGGTGGGAGTGCACATACTTGCCTTGTTCCTGTTTTTAGAATAAATGACTTCAGGTTTTTTGATTTCAGTATGATGTTGTTCTTGGATTTATCATGTGTAAGCTTTACAATATTGTAGTAATTTTCTTGTATCTGTAGATTTTCTAGGACTTTAAACAAGACCTGGAACTATACTTTTTCAAATTCTTGTCCTGCATCTATTGAGATAACAATGATTCTTGCCCTTAACACCATTTATGTAGATAGTTTATTGATTTTAAAATGTTTGAACTTATATCCCTGCAATGAAAACTGCTTGATCATATTGCACTTTAGAAAAATGATCTTGTATTTAGTTTGGAAATGTTTAATTAAAAATTTGGATTAGTTTTTTTTTTTTTTCCAATTTGGTACAACTGAGGCTATACAGACCTAACTTCTATTTGTTGTACGGCTTTTGGTAGCTTGATCAATAACATTATATGACCTTATTCTGTTCCTATTGCCTATATCCTAAAGAGTTAGCTTGTGTAGGTCAAATGTCTCTAGGAATTTGTCAATATCTTCAATATTTTGTTGCTTATTTGCATATCAAATTTAAAATATTTTTTGATCCACTGGTATTTAGTAGTGTCTGTGATTAAATTTTTCCTTCAATTCCATTTTCTTAGTTTAGTCTTTATCTTGGTTAGTTCTTCTGAGGATTTATTAGTCTTGTGTTTATCGTGAAAACACTTTTTCACTTATCCACTTGTAGTGTTTATATTCTCAATTTTATATTTCTTGACTGATTTTTTTTATTTCCCTTCTTCAGTTGAGTTTAAAGTTGGCTTGTTCTTTTATTTATTTCCTAAGTTGTAATTTTAGATAATTTATTAGGTATAATTCTCTCTAACATTTGCACTTAGTGCCATTAGTTTTTCTGTTATTACTGATTTTCTGCTTCACCAAATATTTTGTTATGTTGTATAACTACTTTTATTCATTTTAAAGATTATTTGTTTTCCTCTGATTTCTTTTCTTATCCATTTTTCAGTTGAAATTAAATTAGTCTCCAGGTATTAGAGATAACTTAATTTTATATCTTGTAATTGATTCTAATTTTTTTGATAAAATTATAATTTTAATGTTCTTTTCTTAAAATTTTTAAACTCTTTAAATTGTTCTAGCTAGGTGTACATGACAGTAGAATGCATTTATACATTTAGATAGATCATAGATAAATGGAATGTAATCTCATTTTTCTGATTATACATATTGTATGATCACATCAGTCATAAAGTCATGTAGGTACATGAGGTAATAATGACTGTTCACTATATTATTCTAACCCTCCATACCTCTTCCCCTCTCCTCATTACCCTGTATGAAATTTAAAGTAATTATATTCTTACGTAGCCCACCTTATTGTGAGTTAGCATCCACATATCAGGGAAAACATTCAGTCTTTGGTTTTGGGGTTTGGCTTATTTTGCTTAAAATGATATTCTCTAACTCCATCATTTAACAGCAAATAATGTTATAATTTTATTATTTTTTAAAACTGAGTGATATTCTTGTTGTATATAAACATATATATATATATATATTTGCATTTTCTTCATTCATTTATCTGTTGAAAGGCATGTAGTTTGGTTACAAAATTTAGGTCTGGGGAATTGAGTTGCTATAAATATTGATGTGGTTGCATCAATGTTGTATGTTGATTTTAATTCCTTTGTGTATAAACATAGAATTAAAAATTCCCAATAAAATTATACATATCAAATCCAAAAACATGGTAAACAGATAGTGGACCATGATCAAATGTGGGTTCATCCCAGAGATGAAGGTTTGGTTCAACATACAGAAAACAATAAACATTATTCATAATATCAATAGCCTAAGAAACAAAAATAATATGATCATCTCAATAAATGCATAAAAAGCATTTGACAAAATACTGCACCTCTTCAAGCTCAAAACACTAAAAGAACTAGGGATAATAGGAACATACCTCAACATCATAACAGCCATACGTGTGAAATCAAAGGCCAAAATAATTATAAATGGAGAAAAAAATGAAAGTCTTCTTTATGAGCCATTGGAATTTACTACTTTGTGTAGTTATATTTTCATTTTCAATACAATTTTTTAGTCCTTTTTATCTTTACCTTGGTTAGTTTTTCTGAGGGTTTATCAATCTTGTGTATGTTTTAAAAACAAACTGATTCATTAATCATTTGTATTGCTTTTTACTCTCAATTTCATTGATTTTTATTTTGACTCCATTTATTTCCCTTCTTCCATTGATTTTAATATAGTTTTGTTCTTATTTTTGTGCCTGAGGTGTACTTTTAGGTAATCTATTTCATATAATTATATTTTTTTAAAGTTTCCACTTAGTGCCATTAACTTTGCTGTTATTACAGGGTTCACACTTTCCCTGACATTTTGTTATGTTGTATAGTTAGTTTCACTAATTGTAAAGGCTTTATGCTTTTTCCAAATTTTGTTTCTGATCTATTTGTAAATCAAAATAAATTAGTCTCCAGGTATTAGTAATAAATTCAGTTTTTACCTTTCATTGATTTCTAATTTGCATAAATTTCTGAAAAGATGAAAGAATTTATCTTTATTGCTTTGTGGTATTTATGATATGATTTGTGACCTATAATATGACATAAATATTTTATGCACTGCTGAGAAAATAAATGCAGACATTGGTGAATGACATATTCCATAGATAACTGCTACGTTTATTTGATAAACAGTATCAATTAGTTCTAAATAATTATTACTAAATTTTTGTCTGAATATTCTATCCAGTAATGAGAAAGATGTGTTCAAGTCACCCAGTAGTATAATATTGTAGTTTATTAGATTCTTAATGTTCAAAACATTCTATCTACATGGATGAATCATTTTGGGGAGCATAAATATTTACATTTGCTGTATATTGGTGTTGGATGAAATTATTAAACAGGATTAAGACATTTTATTTCCCTATTCTGAATGATTTTTACTTGAATTCCACTTGACTGATACAGAAATATAAACCCTAATATTGTAATGGACATTATTTTCAGGATACATCTTTCCCATTCTTATAACTTCAGGTTGTGCATGTTTTTTGTCAAGGTGAGTATTTCATAAACACCATATTGTTTACTCTTACTTTTTTTAACCAAATCTTGTACTGTTTATGTTTTGATTAATTGAAGCCATTTACATTCTATATTATAGTGGTGACACTTATTTCCTGCCATTTGTTTTATTTATAATGTTGAATTCAAAATTGGTTCTCCTTTACTTAACTCTTTTTCTAGTGTGATTAATCTGCATGCCGGCTTTCATTTTATATTAAGTTCATATAATGTTTCATTGAGTACTTTTTAAAACAGGCTTTAATTTAATTTGTGGGGTCTCTCCATCCAGCCAGGAACCACCAAACAGCTTCAGCAAAAGAGCTGATGAGAGACCTCCAGAGACCAGTTTCAGAGAACTCAATCTACTTTATTGTTTCATAGTCAGGCTTATATTGTCAAGCAATCACTGGGCAGAATATGTCTGCGAGTAACACAAATGCTCTTAAAATCAGGGTCACAGATAAACCCTTGAAACATAAACAATATATCTAATTACTCTTGATGGAGATCCAAGACTTGTTGGATAAATAGTAAGGCTGCATGTGAGATTTTATTTAAGTCATTTTTGATGGTAAAGGCTTTTGATGTGGAATTGGATAGATTGTTTACAGTCTCTGCAGTTTGAATGTTTTGAGTGAGCAAGACAGTGGCAATGGCTGTGGTGGCTAGGGCAGTAACCAGGGCAATAATGAGGCCAATGGCACACCTCGTGCAGTGCAGGATTTCATTCAGAAGATTCTTCACCTCCATGTCCCATGGACTCTTCCATTCTTGTGACATGTTCACCAGAAACTATATGCCAAGAGGAATTCTAAGAATAAACACACACTTAGCATTCATAGCAGGATTTAAGCAATTAAAAAGCCAGCATGAACAGTTATACGTACAAGGGACTTGTTCAAAGGTTATATTTGGACTTCCCATCTTATTAATTATCAGCATAGTGAAGTGTGGTGTGACACAAGTTTGAAATGTGTATGAGTGTAATTAGGAAAAAAAATTAATAGAAAAAGTAGTTCCTGTATTACTAATATTTATATAACTGACACCCCTTTTATGGGCCTCATAGCAAGTAATATGGGTGTAAGATCCATTGTGCCAAATTTATTGCCTGCATAATTGTCAGTTGTAGATTGTTCACAGTAGCATGTTGCACAATATCCCTGGTGAATTTTGGGTGTATCTGTTATATTACAGGGAGCTGAACTCAACCAGGCACACAAATGTTGATATAATCCAGAAATGTTTCTACCATCTATGAGATAGGCATTGAATTAATGCATTGATTCCAAGGTATGGAGTTATTATCTGAGGAGGATAATCTAAAAAGAATGATTGGGAAGCTCAACAATGAAAGCTTTTAGCATATACCACTGGGGAGTTTATGAACATTGATCCTTTTAGCTCTGATCCTTAGATCTAAAAAGGTTAAGCCAACATAGGTGTAGTTATATTTATCTACAATTCTCCCTTCAGCAAGGGAGAAGAAAAGAGGTTGGTTTGGATTATAGGTGTCATTTGTAATATTTAAGAAACAAATAGATCTATTAGACAATGATATGCTAGTATTTGATTTTATGGTAGTTAACATCATATTTAGTTCAGGGTCAATGATAGTTGAGTCAGTAGAGAAGAATCTCAGCAATTCTCCTTCCCAACTGCTACTACCAAATGTGGTGATCTGGTAATCTAGGCCAAATTTACCTTATAATTAGCTTCACTGCTTGCTGTTAGAACTGTATATAGCAACACTACCATTATAATTCTTGGAATAAGGCCCCCACTGGGTGAGGGGCCATTTATGGTTCCTTGCTCAACTATGTCTTTAAGATCACCCTAGGTTACTTTACATGAGACTTGTCTGTTCTGTTGTGTTCAGCACCTCAGGGGTCTCTCTTCCAATGGTAGTTCTTTCATCTTCTTTTCTGGTGGTTTGAGTTATCCACAGCTTGAAATTTCTAGTAGGTACACAGGTAGGTTGAGGCTCATCCTCTGGAATGACACAAGCAAGCCCTTGTCCCATTGTTAGAGGGGACCTGCACCTTTTGAATGTTGGTTAGGGAGTCCTTTTGTAAAACCAAAGGCAAAAAATAGGGCCCTATGAGGGGAGCCCAATGCTTATGGGCTACTGTTTCTTTTGAAAAATTTGATGTGGTGAGAAACTTAAAAAAAAAAAAAACATAATGTATGGCATTATGTGGGGAGCTAGTACAACTTTACCCACTCAGTTTTTGAAGCATTGTATTTTCATGAAGGAACTCAACTGTGCCTTGAGCTTAGAGGTTATAAGGTATTTCAGTCACAAGATTTATTGTCAAAATGAGCAAAATTTTTATAGGTGTTGTTTATATAGACTGGGTCATCGTCAATTTTAATGAAAAAAGTGACTCCCATGATCCCAAAACAACTAAGTAAATGAGAGATAAATCTTTTTGTGGTTTCTCCAGAGAAGGCATTGATTCCTAAATAGGAATCAATGATTACATATATGTATTTAAGTTTGCCAAAAGGAGAAAAATGGGTGACATACATTTGCCAAAGAGGATTGGATTTCAGCCCAGGAAGGTTTTACTCCTGAGGGCTGTAGGAGTCCAATGGGAAAAAATGGAGCGCACCTTTTATAATCCCTAGCTAATTGTTTATAAGATTCCTTAAGAAAGCCTGGGAACAGCCTATGGAGGCTTTAGGTGGATTGGTGAAAATGTGTGTGTAATTTGCGGGCTTTGTCAGTTATTTTCATGACCTTTATGGGCCAAGTAAGTTGATCCACTGTCTTAGTGAGATTCACTAATGGTTCTGGTAAATGAGAATGTGCCCTGATTGATAAGTTGGATACAAAGAGGGCATCTTCTTGCTTCTAGCATAGTGTGAATGCTAGAAATCAAAACATCTAGTGGTTTGGTTAGATCTAGCATGCAACAAGCTTAAGCAAGCTGGGGAATTAACTGGACACAATATTGGCTATCTAAAAACAGGTAGAAAACTAGAAGTTCTAGATATTGGGGGACAACAATAGCTTGTCTGTCTGAAACATCTGTTGTTTATTGGAGATTACATCCAAAATTACAATGGCAATGGTTCTATTGGAGGTGGCATCAGTGAAAACTAACATAGCTTCAGTAATGGGCTGAGTGGACACAGGGTATATATACTGTAAGGTTAATTGGTTCAGAGTCTGGAGGAATTTATCTAGAGTCAGATGACTGTCTGATATGCCTGGGCATCCTTTTTAACATATATAGTATAGAGAGATTATTTTGTAGTAGAATGTTTAATTACTCTTTTGAGATCAGGAGTACCAATGTATCAGGCTCTAACCCATAAGTGCCTACACTCTTCATTCTGGACTTTTTACTAATGTGGTTAGGGCATTCAGTGGGCTGCAGGTCTTAGGCATATTGTTGGAGGGCAAATTTATGCATTCCAATTTAGGTTGTTTGGGTTGTCACAATACCCATGTAGGAAGGCCTGGGGTTGCCAAATTGATGGCATACAGATCCTTATTTGGGTCAAATATGAATAATTATAATGTCCCAAATGCCTCATTAACCAACTTGATTCCTTGTATTGCCTCAGGAGTTAATATCCTCAAAGAATTTGTGGGTCGCCTTTAAGGCAATTGAATAAAGGAATAAGTTGGTCTGTAATAATCTTAAGAAAGGGCCTTACCTAGTTAGTATATCCTAATTGTACCTAAAGATCATTTAAAGTTTCTTAATCTGGAATGTGAATAGTGGGCCCACTAGGGCATATGGTGTTAGGTAGCACCAATATGGTCAAACGAGTGCAAGGTGTGATTTTTTTGTAACTTTTCAAGTGCTATACAAAGTCTGATAGACTTTAAGTTGTTCTGTAGCATCATTAAGGCTTGTCTATATCATGCTCCTTAGTATCAGCTAGCAGAATTTATCCATGTAATATGCTACTGTTAAATGTAGCCTAACAATGGTTTAACAGCCTGTAGTACATACAGTTGTCATATGGTTGGACTATTTTTTAAACCCTGAGGGAGGACTATCCACTGATACCTTTGTGTTGGTACCATGTTATTGGTGATAGAAACGGTGAAGGCAAGTTTTTCTCTATCTGGTGGATGTTGTGTAATACTGAAAAAGCAGTCTTTAATGTCTAAAATTCTAATAAGATGACCCATGGGTAAATTGGTAGCTCTTGGTAAACTTGGCTGTGTAGTGCCCATTTTATTTTTTTTCATAACAACATTAATACCCCTGAGATCATGGAGAAGCCTGAATTTTCCTTTTGTTTTCTTTTCTATGATGAAAATGGAAGTATTATATGGACTGATAGAGGGATCTATGTGTCTAGCTTTCAATAGTTTCTTTATCAGAGACTTTAAATGTGACAATTTGTCTTTATAGGCCACTGTTCAATCCAGATAAGTCCTTCATGATGCCTTTGTAGTTTAATAAGAGGTTCTGAATGAACACTGACCCTTAGAAATGGGGTTGTTTTTCTTTCACCTCTCACAAGTTTAGATTGTTTAACTCTGTGTCTACAATATCTTCATAAAACGCCTTGTAATCAGTAGAAAGAACAGCTCCCATGTGCATAGTTCAGAGAAAGGATTAGACTCTGATCATGGATGGGGACCTGACTAAGGCAGCTGGGGACTGTTAAGGTTGTCCATTTTCTCCTCATCTATCTGTAATTGCTGCATGAGTTTAGATATTGAGGAGTAAACCTTCTTTGACTTAACTATCCCTATTTTAGCTTCTGTCTTTTCCTATTGTGCATTGAGAGGTTGAGCCTCTGCCCTTGATGTTACAGTAAGCTCTTTCTCTTTCTTCTTGTGTTCCCTCTCTTGACTCCCTATTTCTGCTGGTATTGTGGCCATGACATGAAAAGGATGGGATCCATGGTGGCACAAAGATTGTTGGATGGCTGTCATGATGGGGAAAAAGTTAGAGGTAGGTAACATCCTTATCTGACCTATTCTTGCCTAGAATTAACTGTGATTCTCTCCCACATCTCTGTATCTAATATATCAACAGTTTTAAACCTAGGATTAGTGTTCAGTACTATATCTCAACATTTTTTGTTTCCTTTATTTAATGTTAGTCCTCCTATTCTAAGAAGGGTATAAAGCAGTTGTAGCTGCAAGTCTTTCATGGAGCTGATAAATTGCCCATACTTCTCCTAATTTCTAGGGTGTCCTACATCCATACCTACCTGCTTTCCTCAGGTCCCTGTTTGTGGCACCAAATGTGGAGTCTCTTGGTTCAGCCTGGATGCTCTGAACAGCTGAGGAGGGTGTGGTGATGGAGTCAAAGAATTATCTCCAGAGACCAGTTTCAGAGGTCTCAATCTACTTTATTCTTACATAGCCAGGCTTATATTGCTAAATAGTTGCTGGACAGACTATGTCTGAGTGTTGGAAGGCCAAATGGTTTTCCAACATGTGCAGGGATAAAAACCAATGGACTAAAAATCACTGGCAGAAAAAGAAGAGGAAAACAACCTGCTGAGGATAAAAGGGGTGCTAGGTTACCATAGTGATGGGACTCAGTGTGGTTAGTGATCCAACCACAGTATCTGAATTTAGTGCTGAGACATGAGAGTCTCTCACATAGGCAATATAAAACTTTTCACATTTCATGTTCTCAACATTCATTTATTTAAATTCTGTTTATTATGGAGTGCTTCAATTTCATTTTGAACTCTGTAGGAAACATTTTTGCTGGGTACAGTAGTGTTTATTTGCATGTTATTTCTTTTGCATTTTTTAATCCAACCCTCTTGTCTTTCAGAGTCTGTGTTGAAAAGAAGCATTAGAATTTGAATTGGTTTACCTCAAAATGTAACCATTCATTTTGAACTTGTACCACAAAAATCATTTATTCAATAATTAAAGCATTTTTAATATAATGTGCATTGCAGTAGATCTGTTGTAATTCAGTTGATTTGGAGTCCTAAAAATATCTTCTTTTGAATTTACATATCATTCATAAAAATTGGACAATTTTTCAAGTTCTTTATTTGGAATTTTTGTTTATACTGGTAGTTTGTATTTTGGAATATCCATCAAGCTAATGGTTCTTCAACTTGGTTTCTTGAATATTCTTTCATGGTATCTTCACATTTTTAACTTATGGTCAACTTTAGATATAGGATTATAGAGTATGTCTTTTATTCCTTTAAAAAACTTTATTCAAATTAGTCTAATCTGGGCAGGAGTTGTGAATCCATTGGAGAACCCATCACAATCATATATAAATAAATAAATAAAATTAAACAATCCATTTCCAAATTATATATATATATATATATACATATATATAATATATATATTAAAGTGGTCTAATCTGTTTGTCATGCTACATACTGCATTTTTTTCTATCAATAATTTGTAGGATTCTACTTTTGAGTTAAAAATTTTTAATTGCAAAATTGTTTTATTTGTAATTATTTGATAAACATGACTGTGGAGTTTTTTGATATATTATGCAAACATGAAGTGTGTCTTATTCTAATAAGAATCTCATTCTTGTATGTTATATGTGGCATTTCACTGGTAATATATTCATATGTGAGCATAGGAAAATTACGTCTGATTCATTCCATTGTCTTTCCTATTCCCCTTCTCCTCACTTTTCTTATTTCCTTTGTCTAATCCATTCTATTATCCCCTTCTTTTGTGTGTCCACATAAACATATCAGAGAATATTTGGAATCTGCCTATTTTAGCTTGGTTTATTTTGCTCAGCATTATAGTATCCAGTTTTACTGCTTTGCAAACAAATGACATAAGTTCATTTTTCTTTTGGGCCAAGTTGCAATCCATAATGCATATATAAATAATGCATATATATTTTTTTCTTTATTCATTGATCCATTGAAGACATCCACTTTGGTTCCATAAGTTGGTTGTTCTGAATTGACCTGCTATAAATATCAATGGGGAAACAACATTGTAGTATGCTAATTTCACTTCTTTTTGGTATGTACTGAGGAGTGAAATATCTACATCAAATTGTGGTTCAAATCTATGTTATCTGAAGTAGCTTCATACTGTTATCCATAGTAGTTGCACCAATTTTGAGTCCCATCCACAAAATATGAGTTTATATTTTTCCCAAAATCCACACCAACATTTATTGTTTCTTTTATCCTTGATAACAGCCATTCTGACTGGAGTGAGAAACATCTCAGTGTTGTTTTAAACTGAATTTATAAAATTACAGAGATGTTGATTTTGTTTATTTATTTGAAAATCATTTGTATTTCTTCTGTGAAGTGTCTTTTGCTTTCTTTTGTCCACTTATTGATTGAGTTATTTATTGTTATTTTTGGTGTTATTTGATTTTTGTAAATCCTGAATATTAATGCTCTGAGGTTCAGTAGTCAAATATATTCTCCAAATCTGTACACACTCTCTAATTGCTCTTGATTGTTAACTTTGCCATGAAGAGGTTTTTAATTTAAATACCATCTCATTTATTGATTATTTATTTTATGTCTTCTGCTTCAGGAGTTCAGTTGTTGAATTCAGTTACTAAGCCAGCATGTTCTAGAGTTTGGGCTACATTTTGTTTCCAGTAGTTGCAATTTCTCTAATTTAATGACTAAGTCTGTGATCCATTTTCAGTTAATTTATGTGCAGAGTGAGAGATATATTTAATTTTTTTCTATTATATATGAAATTTCCCAGAACCAATTTTTGAAAGAGCTATTTCTATACAATATATTTTATGACAACTTTGTCCATTCTGAGATAACTGCAATTATGTGAGACTTTCTCTGTCTTGTTCCGTTGTTTTTGTGTGTGTGTGTTTGTGCCAACACCATGTAATTTTTGTTATGTAGATCTGCAGTAAATTGAAAAGATTATCTCTGGCTTCATTTTTCTTGATGATGATTGCTATGAGTATTCTGAACCTCTTATTTTTCTAATAAAATTAGTGACAAATTTTTCTATTTCTATATGAAGAATATCATTGGATCATGAGTATTGCATTAAATCTATATATTGCTTTTGGTAGTATGCATATTATGACAATATTAATTTTTCTTGTTCAAAAACATTGGTGTTATTTCCATGTTCTCATGTCTTTTTCAAATTTCTTCTTTAGTGCTTTGTAATTTTCACTGTCATCTTTACTATTTGTTAAGTTGATTCCCAATTATTTTATTTTGTTTTTTGAGGCTATTGGAAATGGGGCAGTTTCTGTAATTCCTCTGTTTGATGGTTAAGTATTGGTGTATAAAATTGCAATGATTTGAGTATATTAATTTTTATTCTGCTATATTGAAGAACATGTTTATGAGTCCTGAAATTTCTGGTGGAAATCTTCTATGGATAGTCTGTTTTGTTGGCAGTAGGAACAGATTGAGTTCTTTTTTAACTGTTCATATTTTAAAATTTCTTTATTTTGCCTAATTGCACTGTCCTGGTTTTCTAGGAATATTTTGAATGGAAGTGTTGAAAAAGGGCTTGTCTGGTTTTTTCCTGTGTTTAACAAAAATGATTTCAATTTTTCTCCACTAAGAAATAGGTTGGTCTAGGCTTCATCAAATGGAGACTTTACAATGTGAATACATGTTTCTGCTATGCCAACATTTTTAATTTGTAATGTTTTGAGAATAAGTGGATGCAAATTTTTGCCAAATTCTTCTACTTCATCTATTGAGATAGGCATGTGATTCTTGTCTTTAAATCATTTGATGTGATGAATTACAATCTGTAATTTTATACATTGAACCAACCTTGCAACCCTGGAATGAACTGCATTTAATTATGGTGCACTCTTTCAAGTATAGTTTTATATGTGATTTGCCAGCATTTTATTAATATGTTTTGTATCTATCTTCAAAAGGGATTTTGACCTGAAATTTTCTTTCCTTCATTGTGTCTGTTTGATTTTAGTATCAGAGTGTATACTAGCTTCAAGGAATGAATTTGGAAAGGCAAGCTTCTCTTCTGTAGTGAAACAATTGAGAAGTATTGGTATTACCTACTTTGAAAGGTCTGAAAGAACTTAGATGAGAATCTGTCCAGGGTTGAGTTTTCTTTTGTGGTAGATTTTGAAGACACTTTCAGGTTTATTTCTAAAATTGATATTTTTAAATTTTATATGTTTTCCTGATTCAGTATGATTAAGTCATAGGTATACAGAATTTTTTTTTTTTTTTTTTTTTTTTTTTTTTTTTTGCGGTGCTGGGGATCAAACCCAGGGCCTTATGCTTGTGAGGTAAGCACTCTACCAACTGAGCTATATCCCCAGCCCTATAAATTTTTTGAGAATTATCTATTTCTTTGCAGTATAGAGTATCAAAATTGTATTTGATTATAATCTATTTCAGTAGTGCTCATGTTTATATTTCCTTTTTCACCAAAATATTAGTAAATGGAGTTTTTTATATTTCTTCATTAGCATTACTAAAGCTCTACCACTTTTACTTATTTTTTTCAGAGAACCAACTTTGTGTTAGGTAGTTATTTTCAAATTTATATTTTATTTTCATTGAATTTAGGTATAATTGTAATTATTTCCAATCTTCTGATTTTGTTGTTATTTTCTTCTTTCCCAATGACTTTGAGATATACAATATCATATTTGTTTTGTGACTTTCTACTTCTTTAATAAAAAAGTTCAATGTATCGAACTTTCCTCTTAGTACTGCCTACATAGTGTCCTTGAAAACTTTGTATATGGTGTTATTTTCATTTATTCCTAAGTAATTTTTAAAATTTTATCCCTAATATTTTCTTCTATACATCAATCGATATATAGCATATTATTTAATCTCCAGGTGACACATTAGCTTCTACTTTCAATTTTATTTTTGATTTCCAATTTAATATCCTTATAATCAAATAGAATGCAAAAAATCTCTAATTTGTATTTGCTAAGAATTGCTTTGTAGGCTGTGTGGTCAATTTAAGAGAAGAATCTATGTGCTGCTAAGAAGAAAGAAAATATATTCAATTTTTGATGCATGAAATAGTCCATATATGTTTATTAGTCAAAATTATTTGCATTTCTACAACTTTTCTTTACTTTTTGCTTGAAGGATCTATACAGCAATGAGAGAGGTGTATTAAACTTACCCAATGATATTGTGTTGTGAACCATTTAATTATTGAATTTAAGAGTGATATTCTTGTTGTGTGTAGATGCTCCATTTTTTGAGGCATACATATTTATGACTGTTACTATTGTTGATATAAATTTCCCTTAAAAAACACAAAAAGACATTCTTTGAACCTTTTGATTAACTTTGGCTTGATGTCCACTTCTTCTGATATGAGGATAGAAACCCCTACTTTTTATGTGATCCATGCAAATGATACAATTTTCCCATTGTTTTACCATCAGTCTTTAGAAATCTTTGCTTTTATCTCAAAATACAGAGCAAAGAAAAATGTGCTTCTAAAACTCCAAAAAAAATTTCAAGATGACAGAACAGAGGAGATTGCTTTTCTGCCTGCTCTGTTGAGAAAAAACAGGAAATCAGACAGGCAGTTCTCAGCAAAATGGGTGAACAGGAGCAACAACAAAAGGACAGACTTTACTTGAATTAAAACTGGATTTTCTTAGCAGACCAGGAACTCAGATGTTGGATACAATAAAATAAGAAATAAAATTCCAGCAGCACATTCACTTCCATGGCCATGCAGGCAGAAACACAAGCAAGGGTGGTCTGTCCATTAGAAAAGTGGAGTGATAAGTTCACTAAATATTTCACATTTTAGGAGGCCTGAGACATGTCTGAATATGGAGTATTTAAAAACATTACCCTACTAAACTGAAATGCATGCTGCATACTAACCATGTGTAGGAAAAAATCCACCACCTCTTAAGGTGGCATGCAGAGGACAAAGGAAGGTAAGATTTTGCACCTGTAGCATGTAGGACAGTAGCTGAAGAAACAGATTTCTAGCAAACTCATATTTGGAACTTGCAGCCCCAGCTTGGAAAGATGTATTTTGCAGGGAATACAGAAGAGAAGTGGTAGAGATATTGAGCTTGGATTTTAAACCATAGACCATAAAATGTGAAGGCTAAAGATGATGTGGGGGACTAAAATTTAGCTCTTTCACCACATGAGTGGAATACACATGAGATTCCCTACACTACAGTTTTCTAGCATGAACAAGCAATTACTGGTCCCTTGAGGTGTGCTGATTTAAAATCTTCAGAAAAATTGGCATTCAATGAAGATCCTACAGCCCACCTAATGCTAGACATAATTTCCAGGAATTATGCCAATGGGATTATGTTTCTCACTCCAGCAGTGCAGAGAGTAAAACTTCATGCTTCTCATGACTCTGCATAAAACTGTTAAGAAGAGAAGCTGTGAATCTTTTGAACTACAACAGAAATTATTTGTTAACTTCATGTATATTATTTCTCCTTTTTTTCTTTTCTTTCTTCCCTATTACACTATGTAATACACAAAACTAGATTTCATGTACATATATCACAAATCCTGCTGTTTTTAATAATTTGCACTTTCTAAGTCTGATGAGATAAGAAATATTTCAAGAGTCTTGTGATCTAGTGGAGCTAATTTGACTTTGGAATCAGACACAGCTCATCCTGAATCCCAGCCCACCTACTTATTAATTGTGGGAGTAGGTCCACAGAAGAAAAAAGAAATTATAGCTTGACCATTATGTCTAACCCCAAATTGCCAAATAAGTTTGTATTTTATGTATGTAAAAAATAGGCCAATGAAGAATGCAGTCTATATCCCTAACCCCTAAGAAACCCAAGTTGTTTTTTCTGCTGTATAATACCTGCAGTGTGAAAAACCTGTGGTCATTATGAAGTGAGAAAGAATGATCAACTTTTGGACTCTACCTGTATTGAGCTCCCTCCTCTCACTCAGGATCTTGTTTCTTCTGAATTTGTGCCTGAGGAGTAATATTATTGGGGAATTGTATCCCTCAACAATAGCATATAAAGAGATATATCAGGTCCTTTAAGTCCCTGACATCAAGGGACCCATAGCCCTGAAACCTGGAATGTGGCTACTGTGAAATGAGGTATGATGGAGAAAGTCAAACTTGATCATGTAGTTCCTAAACATGTACTTCATTTGTAGTATTTTATAAGTCACATAAAGGTAATATTCTGGAAAGGTTGTGTTATGTTATTAATATCCATTTCAACTCTTTCTTTTTATGCTGTTAATGTGAATACTAGAAATATTTAAGTTACATTTGTGCCTTAGATGTTGTTTTCAGTAGATAATGTTGCTTTAAGAGGTTGGTCCCATTCAAAGTTTAGTCTGTCTCCTAAGGAGAACAGAGAGCAGAAAAGTTAAATAACATTTCATAGTACTTGTCATATTATTTTCATTCATGAACAAAATACTGGCATATAAAATCCATAAACTAAAATGACCTTGTGCATTATGTTAAATGGTATTATTCTGCTGGTTGGAATAGATCCCACATTTGTAAGAAAATATTGCCTTAAAATAGCAGTAGCCTGAGGCTTTGGGGAGCAATTCCCAAACCTAAAAAAAAAAAAAAAAAAAAAAAAAAAACTGCTACCAAGAACATGTCATTCTGGTCTTATTCATGCCTGGATTGGATATTATTTGCTGTCAGTCACAGAGAATGCTCCCTGACTCGAGGGGCAGGTCTGAGGCCCTGTCCAATTAGGAACACTTAGATACTGTCCAATACTGTTTGCTTCCAGGGAGTTGAGGGTGGGCTTCCGCCTCCTTCCCTATTTCCCCTGAGATCGCAATACCAGTCATTCAACTCTAGGTTTCACTCTTGTACTTTGGAGTCCCAGGTTGCTCTGCTGTGCAGGGGATGAAGATACCTAGGGACAAGGACTGGCTCCTGAGCACCAGGAAATGGTGAGTGGGCAGTGGCATCATGAGACTGGAAAGGGAGGCTGTTGGAATAATGAGACTGGCTGTGTAGGAAAGAAAGCTGGCAAACCTGTATTCTCCACAGTCTCTGGAGTCTGCAGGTCTGAGCCCTCCTGTTGGGAAGTACACCCTCAGCCCTGGTGGCCATTCAGGTGGGGAGCATATAAGTGGCAGAGACCATTTCTCGTTTCCTTATCCTTTTAGGGCATCCTCAACCTCTACCTCTAATACCATTTGTCAGGTGTGTGCCTGTGACCCAGCAGCTAGCGATTGACACGTGGGCCCTTTGTCTTGATCAAATCTTCACATGCCATTTTCTGGCAGGAGAGAAGCTGTGGCCTATAGGAATCTTGCTTCCTCCTGATCTAGCCAATTTTCATTCTCACTTTTTTTCTTTCCATTTCTTTTTATTTTTTTTGTGGAAGTTGAACCTCAGGATACTTTACTACTGAGATATATCCCTAGTACTTTTTATTTTTTATTTTGAGACAGGGTCTATGTTAGTTGTTGACATTGGCCTTATTATGGTTTGATTTATTTAGATTTTTCTATTGCAATTAAGTGTATATTTTTTACATACATATGGATTCATATATGGATTTAGTTTATATTGTGATTCCTTAATGATTATTAAAATAGTATAGTTTCATAATATACATGAATGTCAGTTAATGATAAATACTCCTTTTGTTCTTATAATTGAAAAGTTTTTGGCTTGGCTACAGTTATATATATATATATATATATATATATATATATATATATATATATATATATTTGTGAATAAATTTTAGAACTTTTTAATTTGGTTTCTTATTTCATTAAAAGTAAATCATGTTGATTTTTTACTATTGCATTGTAGTTATACATAATATTCAACTTCATTTTGACATAATCATATAAGTAAAGAACATAATTTGCTCCATTTCAGTAACCAGTAGTTCTTCTTTCCCTCTCCTCCTATGTTCCTCCTCTTTCATTTATTTATAGTTTTATAAATTACTGCTTTACAGATATACATAAAAGTAGAAACTACCATGATGTATTTATATAGGCACATAACAACTTTACAGGGATATATTGTAGGTTAATTTTGGGGAAAATTGTTTTCTTTGTAAAGATTAGTTTTATCATCTACACGTGGGATGTGTGAGTTTTTATGTACTGATATTTGTTTCCTCAGAAGTTCTACATTTTTTTCTAAATAAATATACATGTGAAATATCACATACATATTGCACATATAAAACAAACATGGTGTTTTATACTATTTCTTAAACTGGATGTACTATAACTAAAAATGTGACTAGCTCCTAGGAACCATTTTTCCCCACAGGTTATTATTTATTTCTTCCAAGATGTAAATTCTCTTTAACCATGCACCTCAAATTTTAGGGTTGGTGTTTGAGTGAGAAATGTTGTGTTGTTACATGTTATGGTCACAAATGCTGTAACTTCCGTTATTCTCTGTGACAGTGAGCATCATATATCTTCAATAGCAAGAATTTCCACAAATAATAATAAACTGTTGAGGTTATGAATATTCACTTGTTTTATGTTATCATCAATTTTATTTAGTTGTGTCTATGATGGAATTTTATTTTATATTTCTCTAAATATTTTTTAGTATTTCTTTAGATTTTGAATTTCTTATGATTATTGAAATCTTAGCGATAGCAAGCCCTTGTATTAATTGGAAATTCAAGGTATTTGCCTGCATTTCTTCTTTTGTTTCTTGCTTTAAAGATAAGAAAATGTATCCAAAAAGGCAGATATATCTGGATTTCAAGAAAAAAAGATTTTGTTTTTAATTAATAAAATAGAATATTTACATTTTTATTCTGCTGGATTTGCTTTGTAGGTATCGTGTATGTATTTGGAGGTTATTCCAAATGAAATTCTAGGGCTTATATTTGGAAATTCTAACAGGAAATATAAATAAGGAAAATCTCACTTTTCTATTGCTTCAGGAAAAAAATATATTTACTCAAAATCATTGGTAATAAATTGTTGAGTGACACGTTCACTAAAACATCCAGTCCTCTTTCTTGAAGTTTTTTTAAAATGATATTGACAGTGAATCATTCTTTGTCTTATCTGAATTCTGGACTTTATTATAAAATATATAGAATAAGATTTGGCAAATCCTAGAAATATGCATCATAATTTATTGTTTTCTAAATGATATGTTATAGAGACAGCAATGAAAGGACATATTTTTAGAAATAGTTACATATTTTTCCTTCAAAATTTCTAATGAACTTTTAAAATTTATTTCTTTTCTGAGTCATACTCAAACTCTGGGTTTGTGATGTGCTTTTTTGTACCCTGTAATCTCCAAGCAATTACCTCATAAGGAATCTAGGTTGGTAGCTCAGGTTTTGAATAGTTACTTAACATGAAAGAGGGAAAAAAAATGTTTTGCTCCTGGGATGTCTTGTTTAAGTACTTTATTCAAAATGGAGAGAAAATAATATTTCTTCAGACACATCCTCTACATCAGGAGCAAATCAAATTTTGAGGAGCTTTGAAGGAATTTCATATAGTTCTGCCACTGTGTAGTACTCTCTTTGCAGCTGAGTTGACATTTAATATCCAGAAACCTGTGTTTTCTCATCTCTACAATGGGAATGATTTCAGAGGACACAGATGTATCAAGCTTGTCAAGGAGGCTAGTAACACATGTATGTGCTATGGCCACAGCTGACAAACCACCTGGAAAATGATGTGCAGATACTGATTGTTTATGTGCCACTCACATTAATTTTATTTCAGAAACTTGTAAAAACCTTTTCACTGTGGGCACCAATGACATCCACATTGTCAACATAAAAGATTGAGTCTTCCTGTCTAAATTCCAAATTCCTATTCTCTGGAGCTTCAAGGTAGTATAACTAATTGTTTCCTTGAACTGCTTTTACTGTGTCTCCCTAATAAAAGAGTTGTCTGTTCAATGTTTCTATCACCCACATTCAGCTATATTTAGAAAATGACATAGAAACCTGTATTTTTTGCTGGTTTGTAAAGGAAGGTTGACATCTTCTGACTTGTGTCATTCCATGTTTTAAACTGAACCAGGATTTCCACAGGACTGAGAAAAGTCATCCCATAAATAATCAAGTATATAAAAAGGTTTTGTTTATATGTAACATATGTGCATATTATATATATACCTATAGGTTTAGGCTAGTCTCTTACCTGATTTTTTTTAAAGTGAGGAACACAATTTCTTACCCCTATTTCTTCTCAGGTAAAAAACAAAAGGAGAGACACTGCCCTGAGGGAAAGCAGGGAACTTTAAGCAGAAAGCTTTGAGAGTTAGGTTTTTGTCCCTCCAAATGCTGGCCATGGTCCATTCCATTCCAGATATCAGAAAAAAGGCAAAATACATTAAAAATTATATAAATGTGTGCACACACACACACAAACACACACACACACACTCAGAAATCCTGCTTTTTTTGAATAAGTGCCACTATCCAAATTCTTAAATAATAAGTAATGTATGAATTATGTGGTGTAGTAGAGGTGTTTGGGCTTTAAATTATATAAAACTTTTTTGTACTCTGGATCAAACCCAGGGTCAGTTAACCACTGAACCACATCTGCAGGACTTTTTTTTAGATTTTATTTAGTGACAGGTTCTTGCTAAGTTGCTGAGGCTGGCTTAGAAATTGCAAACTGCCTATCTCAGCCTTACAAGTTTCTGGGATTACATGTGTGTGCCACCATGCCTGGCAAGAAAATTTATCTTGATTTCAAGCCCACTTCCTTATTTATGGGCTTTCATCATAGGAAGAAAAATATCATGGTCTGGAAATTAATTCCAAGATCAAATTGCAAAATAAGGTGTTGATCTTTAATCCTGAATCCTCACAGACAAGTCAAGTGGGGAATATGTCAGCAGTAGGCTCCAGAAGTTCTGTCCTGTTTCTGAAGAATATATATATTTTTTGTTGTACACAAATGGGATACATGTTGTTTCTCTGTTTGTACATAGAGTAAAGGCATACCATTTGTGTAATCATAAATTTACATAGGGTGATGTTGGTTGATTCATTCTGTTATTTTTCCCCTTCCCCCACCCCTCCCATCCCTCTTTTCCCTCTATACAGTCCTTCCTTCCCCCATTCTTGCCCCCCTCCCTAACCCTCACTCTAACCCTAAAACTAACCCCTCCCACGCCCCATTATGTATCATCATCCACTTATCAGCGAGATCATTCTTCCTTTGTTTTTTTGAGATTGGCTTATCTAACTTAGCATGATATTCTCCAATTCCGTCCATTTGCCTGCAAATGCCATAATTTTATCATTCTTTGTGGCTGAGAAATATTCCATTGTATATTTATGCCACAGTTTCATTATCCATTCATCAACTGAAGGGCATCTAGGTTGGTTCCACAATCTGGCTATGGTGAATTGAGCAGCAATGAACATTGATGTGGCTGTATCTCTGTGGTATGCTGATTTTAAGTCCTTTGGGTATAGGCCAAGGAGTGGGATAGCTGGGTCAAATGGTAGTTCCATTCCAAGTTTTCTAAGGAATCTCCATACTGCCTTCCAGAGTGGCTGCACTAATTTGCAACCCCACCAGCAATGTATGAGTGTACCTTTTTCCCCACATCCTCGCCAACACCTGTTGTTGCTTGTATTCTTGATAATCGCCATTCTGATTGGGGTGAGATGGAATGTTAGGGTGGTTTTGATTTGCATTTCTCTTATTACTAGAGATGTTGAACATTTTTCCATATGTTTGTTGATTGTTTGTATGTCTTCTTCTGTGAAGTGTCTGTTCATTTCCTTAGACCATTTGTCGATTGGGTTATTTGTAGTCTTGGTGTTGAGTTTTTTTGAGTTCTTTATAGATTCTGGAGATTAGTGTTCTATCTGAAGTATGATTGGCAAATATTTTCTCCCACTCTGTAGGCTCTTTCTTCGCATTGCTGATAGTTTCCTTTGCTGAGAGAAATCTTTTTAGTTTGAATCTATCCCAGTTGTTGATTCTTGCTTTTATTTGTTGTGCTATGGGAGTCCTGTTGAGAAAGTCTGGTCCTAAGCCGACATGTTGAAGATATGGACCTACTTTTTCTTCTATAAGATGCAGGGTTTCTGGTCTGATTTTGAGGTCCTTAATCCATTTTGAGATTAGTTTTGTGCATGGTGAGAGATATGGGTTTAGTTTCATTTTGTTGCATATGGATTTCCAATTTTCCCAGCACCATTTGTTGAAGAAGCTATCTTTTCTCCATTGCATATTTTTGGCCCCTTTGTCTAGTATGAGGAAATTATATTTATTTGGGTTTGTGTCCGTGTCCTCTATTCTGTACCATTGATCTACCTGTCTATTTTGGTACCAATACCATGCTGTTTTTGTTACTATTGCTTTGTAGTACAGTTGAAGTTCAGGTATTGCAATACCCCCTGCTTCATTTTTCCTGCAATGGATTGCTTTAGCAATTCTGGGTTTTGTCGGGGTTTCGGCCGGACCCCTGGCCCTAGGTGGAGCCTGGCCAAGATGGCGCCTGGCAAGCTGCCAGTGCGGTTGAAAAACTGCTATTCTGCACGTATACAACTAACTTCACCTTGAGGAAGTCTCAGTAATTGGTCAGGGCCTCTGCATGATTCTTGCGTGATTCTTAGGTGCTTCAAGTTATACCCATATACGTCTATCTTCTCCCCACATATCATGAATATTCTAATTAGTTGATATAACCTATATAAGTGACAATAACTTCCCTAAAAAAGGAAGAAGAATCTGCTGTTAATAAAGAAGTTTGCCACCCATCACGTCTCCGGGTCGTTCTTGCTGGCGAGAGCGACAAGTGGTGCTGAAGCCCCGGGAATCTTACGTGCTGCAGAGAGGTGAGTGAGGTGAGCAACGGATCAGTGAAAGTGTGCACCCAGATCTGTCAGTGGACAGGGAGGTTTCCTAGAGACGAGAATATTGTGATTGTGATAAAGTTCCTAGGAACGAGAGGTGAAAGTTTCCTCAAAAAATGGGGAACGAGGTTGCTAGATATCGAATGGAAGGTCCCTTGAAAGAAATTCTTAAAGCTAACGGCACTTCCTTAAAGACAAAAACCGCTCGGGCATTTTTAAAGCAGGTAGAGGAGATTTCACCTTGGTTTCTGGAGGAAGGATTGTTAAATATCCCACAGTGGGAACACCCGGGGGAAGATTTAAAGCGCTGTCCGGTAACGCTCCCAGGGACGTTAGTAGTTTGGTCATTAGTCAGAACTTGTTTGCGTTCCCCTCGGGAGGCGTTACAAAAGGCAGTTGTGCAGGGAGAGGAAGTGTTAGAAAAGGTAAAAGAAGAGTCACAAAAGGGCTCTGTTAGCGCTCAGTCAGATTCTGATGAGAGCGAAGAGGGACTCTCAGAAATGGAGTTAAATAAAATTAGTAAAGAAACAAAGTGTTCTCAAGCTGGTTCAATTAGTCAACAGACATTAAGGGAATTGGAGGGCATAGGACAGCAGCTAGAAGACAAAAAAAAGGCGTTACAAAAGGCTTTACAAGAGTTGAGCTTACAAAAATATACAGTGGCGCAGTGGAAAAAAAAAAGGAGAAAGTACAAACAAAACCACAAATAGAGCACAAAGAAAAAAAATCAGTTTAGGGGAGGGTCCCCCTAGGCAGAGAGCTCAGCAGCTCCATTCCTTAAAAGTAGTAAAAAAATAATGTTTTGTGATTTTCTGCATTCAAACCTAACCTGATTTCTCAACCAGGTAAAAAAGGGGTTAAAAAGTCCTGGGTGATCCTCCCTCCCCTCTGCCTGGCCTTGTCAAGGCCTGCAATGGAATGTAAACTGCAGCAGTCTCAGCGGGAAGGAGGAGGGGTAACCTGAAGAAAAGAAAAGAAAAAAAGAAGTGTCCGTTTTAAACTCCTGGGCCACTACACAAAACTAACTTATTCTTCAGGATTCTTGTTTTGTTTTGTTTTTTCTTTAATGCTGTATTTTTGAGCTCATAATTTTGATCCTGCATAACTAGGTTAATGATTTTTTTTTCTTTTTGATCAGTTCTATTTTTTTATTCAACTGAAGTTTTTGAACAGCTGTTTCATTGCAATGAACATTTACCTATAAAGTTACAAGGCCTTTGATTTTGTGTTATGTGTTATGTTGTGCTGTCTAATGTCATGTTTTGTCTGCGTCAAAACTGAGCGCTCGTAAAATTAAAATTTAAAAATGGATCCAAATACTTTTATTCACGTGATTTAAAAAAGGTTCAATTTAAATTGGGTAAACTAATGAAAGTAAAATATCTTTAAAAATAACTTGCAAGTCTCCAGGTGGTCAAACTAATGAAATGTTAATGTTAAACAATGTCTAATATCAATTGCTTCTAGGAATTTTCTTCAGCAGGAAAGAGACAACGGATCCTGTTCAGGACACTTGTCTGATATCTTGGTTTTTATAAAATAAATAAATTGGAGTTAACATGTATGGGATTACTCAAATGTGTTTGTAGAGACGTCTGGTTAATTTACAAAGTTAAAATGCTAATTGTTAAATAACATCAAGTACTTTTAACTCCTTAAATTACATGGGGTAACATACTTAAACATTATTGGTGTTTTCATAGGTTGGTAAATAAAAAGGGTTTAAACTTGCTTTGTGTCATCACTAAACTAAAAACAAGGTTATTAGAAGTTATGTCCTAACAAGTGGAATTCTATATATTAAGGGTCCCAAAAGTTTCAACTGTGTTTCAATTAAGAGTACTATAAACAACAAAATATTTAATCTTATTAAAATAGGGTGATTTATCTAAATTCAGAAATTTCATAAGAGTTGTTTCAAAATGTGAACAAAAAGGTGTCAACAGATAAAAAATAAATAAATAAATAAATAAATAAATAAATAAAAGGTTCTGGGTATAGAAATATATTTAGTAAAAGGTAAAAGGAAATGTTTCTGGATAAAAAAAAGTCTGTGTATAACAAAGGATAAGTTTCAACAAGTCTGTGTGTAACTAAGTCGGTTGTATGTATGTAAAACAGCTAAAGCTATTTAAGATTTTTCCTAAGGTGAAATACTAATGTGTTGATATAAACCAAAGTTTAATCTACATGGTAAAAGGACATGATAAAATGGCAAGGATTTCTTAGAAACACTAATTTACTCTTAACTTTGTGTCTCTTAAGTTTTATTCTTTAGAACAATTGTCTTAAAAATAGGGGTTTATACAATTATGGTTAAGCAACTGTTAAAGATTGTACTACATTATAAAGTCTAAATTTTTCTTTAAAAACTAAAATTGGTAAGAACCAATTTCTCACTAAATTAAAATAACTCTAACCACAGATGTACCTTATAACCCACAAAAACAAGGTATTGTTAAACATACACATCTCACCCTCAAAAATGCTCTTTATAAACAAAAAGGGGGAATAGAGGAGACCTTCAGGTCCCCTAAAGATAAACTTTCTCTTTGTCTCTTTGTTTGGGGTTTTTTAACTCTGGGTAATAAGGGTAACTCGGTGCTTTACTGGAGCTGTGGCTCAGTTTGTGTGTTTCCACGGAATAAACTAACTTACAACCTCTTTTTAGTCTCTTAGGAGGAACAGTTCAACTATGTAACAAAACAACTGCTTCTCTCAATTGTACTTCAGATTTGTGCTATCTCTCAATGTTAAAATGCTTCTAGGTTCCTGCTGGCAGACTTAATGTGTGTTCCTACCTTCCTACCAGTCCCAGTTTCTGTTACAGATGATGAATTGCCAGTATTGCTTTCCAGAAACAAGAGAGACTTTGGAATCACCGCAGCAGTCATTACCACCATAGTTGCATCAGCGGCAGCAGCCACTGCGGCAGCTGTAGCCTTAACTACGTCTGTACAATCTGCAGCCACAATCAATAAGGTGGTTCAACAGACTGCTACTGCCTTATCTACTCAGCAGACAGTGGATCAACACTTAAAAGCAGGGATTCTTTTAGTGAACCAGCGAGTGGACTTACTCCAGGAACAAATGGACATTTTGCAGGAACTGTTAAGCATAGGATGCATTTATCACCTAAGAGGACTTTGTGTTACACCCATAGCTTATCATAACTTCAGCTATGCAGCAAATTTGTCTAGAATCTTGTCTGTTCAGCTACGTTCCAACTGGTCTTACGAATTTGATAATCTTACTGCTATTCTTAGATCTCAAATTGCTAGCCTTAATGCTACTAGAGTTGATGTAACTCCAATGTCTGAAGTGCTAAATTGGTTATCCTCTTCTTTCAGTTTTATTAAGCAGTGGGCTGGTACGGGAGCATTATGCATGCTTATGATCATTGCTGTTATCTTCCTCTCACGCACTATCATGCGTGTGCGCCAGAGTCAAGCGAGAGATCGTATCATCTTCCATCAGGCCATGGCTGCCCTAGAGGCTGGCAGCTCCCCACAAGTGTGGCTCGCGAGGCTGGACCATTGACCAGACGGGTAAGGAAGGCGGTGACTCCGTACCAACCTAAGACAGGAGCTGTAGCATGCTCTACAGTTATCCGATGACGGGTAAGGACGGTAGTTGACCACTCCGCCTAAGACAGGCTTGGTCCCGAGCTTTTCTTTTAAAAGAAAAAAGGGGGAACTGTCGGGGTTTCGGCCGGACCCCTGGCCCTAGGTGGAGCCTGGCCAAGATGGCGCCTGGCAAGCTGCCAGTGCGGTTGAAAAACTGCTATTCTGCACGTATACAACTAACTTCACCTTGAGGAAGTCTCAGTAATTGGTCAGGGCCTCTGCATGATTCTTGCGTGATTCTTAGGTGCTTCAAGTTATACCCATATATGTCTATCTTCTCCCCACATATCATGAATATTCTAATTAGTTGATATAACCTATATAAGTGACAATAACTTCCCTAAAAAAGGAAGAAGAATCTGCTGTTAATAAAGAAGTTTGCCACCCATCACGTCTCCGGATCGTTCTTGCTGGCGAGAGCGACAGGGTTTCTTATTCTTCCAGATGAATTTCATAATTGCTTGTTCTACTTCTGTTAGGTACATTGTTGGGATTTTAATTGGAATTGCATTGAATCTGTATAGCACTTTTGGTAGTATGGCCATTTTGACAATATTAATTCTGCCTATCCAGGAACATTGGAGATCTTTCCATCTTCTAAGGTGTTCTTTAATTGCTTTCTTTAGTGTTCTGTAGTTCTCATTGTAGAGGTCTTTCACCTCTTTTGTGAGATTGATTCCCAAGTATTTTATTTTGTTTTGAGGCTATTGTGAATGGGGTAGTTTTCCTAACTTCTCTTTCTGAAGATTCATCACTTATGTGTAAAAATGCATTGGATTTATGTGCATTAATCTTGTATCCTGCTACTTTATTGAATTCACTTATGAGTTCCAAGAGTTTTCTGATGGAATTTCCTGTTTCCTCTAAGTATATAATCATATCATCAACAAATAGGGATAGTTTGAGTTCTTCTTTTCCATTTCGTATCCCTTTAATTTCTTTGGTCTGTCTAATTGCTCTGGCTAGAGTTTCAAGGACGATATTGAATAGGAGTGGTGAGAGAGGGCATCAATGCCTTGTTCCAGATTTTAGGGGGAATGCTTTCAGTTTTTCACCATTAAGAATGATAAAAACTCAACAAATAAACAACCTAACACTACAGCTCAAAGCCCTAGAAAAAGAACAGACCAACACCAAAAGTAGTAGAAGGCAGGAAATAGTTAAACTCAGAGCTGAAATCAACGAAATTGAAACAAAAGAAACAATACAAAAAATTGACAAAATAAATAGTTGGTTCTTTGAAAAAATAAACAAAATTGATAAACCTTTAGCCACACTAACAAAGAGAAGATGAGAGAAAACCCAAATCACCAAAATTCGGAATGAACAAGGAAATATCACAACAGACACGATTGAAATACAAAACATAATGAGAAGCTATTTTGAAAATCTACACTCCAACAAAATAGAAAATTTCGAAGATATCACCAAGTTTCTAGAGACCTATGAATTGCCTAAACTAAATGAGGAGGACATATACAATTTAAATAGACCAATTTCAAGTAATGAAATAGAAGAATTCATCAAAATTCTACCAACAAAGAAAAGTCCAGGACCTGATGGTTTCTCAGCCGAGTTCTACAAAACCTTTACAGAAGAGATCATTCCAATACTTTTCAAAGTATTCCATGAAATAGAAGAGGAGGGAACCCTCCCAAACTCATTCTATGAAGCCAATTATCACCCTGATACCTAAACCAGACAGAGACACATCGAGGAAAGAAAATTTCAGACCAATATCCTTAATGAACATCAACGCAAAAATTCTCAACAAAATTTTAGCAAATCACATACAAAAAAATATTAAAAAGATAGTGCACCATGATCAACCAGGGATGCAAGGTTGCTTCAACATCAGGAAATCAATAAATGTAATTCACCATATCAACAGACTTAAAGTCAAGAATCACATGATTATTTCAATAGATGCAGAAAAAGCATTTGATAAAATACAGCACCCCTTCATGCTCAAAACATTAGAAAAAATAGGGATAGTGGGAACGTTCCTTAACATTGTAAAGGCCATCTATGCTAAGCCCATGGCTAATATCATTCTGAAGAATATATTAAACCACTTCCTGAAGTACTATTTGAGCACATATTTGCCAGAATTCCAGCACATTCCCAGCTTGTGTGGTGGATTGTGGAGAAGAATGATCATCAGAATCACAACTCCATGTATTGTTTTCTGCTATAAGGAGAACTATGGTCTGTGTCTGTAGGTGTTTCAGATCTTCTTTCTTCCTGAATTGTTTTTCTTTTTTGGTGGGATGGTGGTACTGTGCTTTAAACCCAGCAGTCCTATACCATTAAGCTACATCCCTGGTACTTTTTATTTTTTATTTGAAACAGATGCTGAGTCTGGCTTTGAACTTGTGCCCAGTCTCATGAGTTGCTAGGATTACCAGTGTGTACCACCCTGGCTGAATCCCCCTAAATATTCTAAATAAATGGGAAGCAAAATGTGAAATACAGAACCCTGTCTCCCAGTCTATGCCTTTATATATATGTCAATAAAATCCTAAAATTCCACCTCCCTGTCCATATTTCCTATGGAAACTTCTTCTCTGATCAATATTATCAATATTTTTCCCCTATTACATTTTAAATGAGTACAGTATTTTAATTAATCAATTAATTAATTAATTTTTTTACAAAGAAGTAGGCAAAACTTTATAAAAAATAATTTGTTTTCTGACTGAGTTCAATGGCTCATGCCTACACTCCCAGAAACTCAGTTGGCTAATGTATGAAGATTGCAATTTCAAGTTCAACATCAGGAATTAAAGTTGAGCATAGGCAACTTGGAAAGACCTTTCTCAAAATTTTAAAATTCAGACTTGGTGTGCAGCTCAGATTTAAAATGCCCATGTGACAAATCCCCAGTACCATAGAAAATGTTAAAAACAAAGGCTTTCATTGCTGGTTTTTATGAGTATTTCACATGATAGGAATTAGAGAAAAATCACTTGCCCTTTGCAAAAATGCGTGCTTGTGCTTTTTTTGTCTTGAAGGCCAGACACCTTGTCACATGTCTTTGTGTTCAGAAGTCCCGGGGTGGAATTTATGGTCAGATGGTTCTCCTTCCCCCTCTGGTATTTTCCTGGTACTGTGTTTCAGAACTTTCTGATATGAGGATCCCACAACTGACACACCTAAAGTCTCTTGAGAGTCTAGTGAATATCAATACTTGGATCTTACCTTGTAAGAGAGCAGACTAAATTTAGGCACTCTAGTTTTTCATGGAATTAGTTGAGTGCCCTAAAATCTGGGAGAAATCTCCTGGTTTGCCCTTCATCAAAGGTCATTTCAGTTGTTCCCTGACCTTGGCTACTGTAAATACTGCTATAATGAAGACTATATTGCAACCATATATTTAACATACTGATTTTAAATACTTTGGGAATACACCCAGAATTATTATTATTGTGTTAGTTTTTAAAGAACTTCAACTTTCAAGGCTTTTTAAAAATTGGCTCTATTGAAATAAAATTCTAGCACAGTGTGCAAGTGTTTATTTTTTCCATATCCACATAATTGGAGTCCTAGCTGTTCTTCCATTTTTTTTGATAGTAGCTGCACTCAGGCTGCGGAAGTTCTCATAGTTGAGTGGTGCACTAAATTTATGAAATGTTTTGAGGAGCACTGCGATTGGTTCTTCAAAACTCTGGTAGAATTCTGCTGACATCCATTCTGGTCCTCTGTTTACCTTTGTTCAAAGGCTTCTTGTTACTTCTTCTATCCAATTGTGAATTGGTGATCTCTTTATGATTTCTTTATTCTCTTTACTCAATTCTGGCAGGTTGTATTTGTCTAGAAATTCTTCTATTTCCCCTAGGTTTTCCAATTTTTTGGAGTATAATTTTTCAAAATATTCCCCAATGATTCACTGGATTTCTGTGATGTCCACGAAGATTTCTCATTTTCTCTCTCTACTTTTATTGACTTTGGGTCTTCTCTTTTTTACTTTTTGTTGGATCAATCTTGTTTAAGTTTTCAAAATATCAGCACTTTGTTTCATCATTCTTTAATTTTTTATTCTGATTTGATTGATTTTTGTTCTGACCTTAATTATTTATATTTTTCTCTTATTTGTGCATAGGTTTGCTTTTGTTTTTCAAGGATCTTGAGATGCATGACTAGCTTGTTTCTTTGAGATTTTTTTGCTTTCTTAGGTAGTCACTGGTGGCTCTAAGCTTTCCTCTTAGAAACACCACCAGTGTCCCACAATTTCTGATATGTTGTTTCACTCTTTGAAATTCTGTATTAACACTTTTAAATTTCTACTTTGATTTCTTCTAACACATATTTATCATTCACATATGCATTTTTTCAATCTCCATGTATGTTCATGGTTCTTATAGGGTTTGTTTATGTTGATTTCTAAATCCATACCTTTATTATTTGATGAGATACAAGAAATTACATCAATAGTTTTGTATTTTCTAAGCATTTCCTTATGGTCTAAAATGTGCTGTAATTAGGAGAAGATTCAAAGAGCATCTGAGAAGGAAGTTTATTCAACTGTTGTTGGAAAAATATTATTTAGATGTCTGTTAAATCCTGTTGATTAGTACTATTTTTAAGTTCCAAAGAATGTTTGCTGTATTATTTCTCAATTACCTAGCTATTGGTGAGAAAGTTGTGCTGAAATCACCCAGTGGTATTGTACTGGGGTGTCTCTGAATCAGTGATTCATGCTGTGTCTCTTTTAGGTAATTTGTTGCACCCATGTGTGGGCCATAAATATTTCTCATCATTATATGTGTTTTTTGTTCCCTGTACTTTATAAAATGAAATTACTTGAGTCTTCTGTTTAATTTTGCTTTGAAATCTGCTTGTCAGATTAGAGAATAGATATTCCTGATTCTTTGGGGTTCACTTCACATAATATATCAATTTCCATCCTTTCATTTGTAGCCTGTGAATCTCATTGCTTGCAAAGTACATCCATTGAAAACAATATATAGTTGGGTCTTATTTTCTAGTGAATTCTGCCAGCATGTGTCTTTTAATTGGAGAATTGAAGACAATTTACCTTCCACATTAATATAAAGATGTCTATAAATTACTTCCATATTGATTTCTTTCTAATGTTTAATTTGTTCCTGTTTCTCATTTGCTTAGCTACTCTGTGAATATGATTTGTTTAATTGTGAGAACTGGAGAAGATGCCAAAGCCACTAGGCCTGCTTGGCATAACTGTGATGGGCTGACAGATCTGACTCCATGAGAATATTATAGGCCAGACTCTAAGGGAAATGACTAAGCAGACTCCATTTTGCTCTGAGCTTATGTAGGAAATAAGCTTCTCCCATGGGAACACCCTGCCTCTGTGCGCATCATCAGTTACTTGGTATGATGTGTTTAATAATATACAATGGCAACTCCTATGTAGTAAAAAATTGCTCTTTTGATTCCTATTACTCCTAAACAATGTACCATGTGAACAGCGATTGTGTGGATGTTAGCAACCATTCTTTAGTTTGTACCTAGGTAAGGGTCATTTTGATCCACTTCCCCTTCTGTTGATGATCTCATGATGTTAATGTGTAATTTTGAATCATAGCAACAGACACTTATATTAATGTAATTTTTGATATAAGAACCCCTACAACCCTGTGGTCGGGGCTGTTCTCCCAATATCCATTTTTTGGGGCATTGTGTGAGACAGTCAGGTGACTGGCTTAATAAAGACTCTCAAATTTGGACTTCTCAATGGTGATGGGTCTGTTCTTAAGTTGCACCCCTTAACAGTAACCTGGTTTTGGATCCACCTGCACCTGTCAGCACACATGACCCTGGGACTTTCTGGACAGGCATGAAAGGGAAGGACATTTGCAGCAGAAAATATGCAGTTGAGGTGGTCAGGGCCCTCTGCCCCTGAAGCCAGGCCTTCTGCTCAAAAGCAGGATCAGTGCCAGATACCATACCAGGCTACTCTATTCACCCTGAGACTAAACTCCCTGAAGAACAGTGTCCACAAACCCTGCCAAGTGTTGACCTCAGTTTCCTAGAGAGTCCTAGCCTGGTCCCAGACTAGGTTATGACACTGCTGGCTTATTCCCCAAGCCCTGAGAGCTCCCTATGTGGCCACAGGCTTACAATAAATGAGCCCCCAACATTAAGCATGACTTGCTATACCCACTATGCAGGGTCACAAGCTACAGTACTTTGTACCTGGTGAATGACTCACAAAGGGCCTCTTCTCACCCAAGGCAAAAGTAATTGCCTATTTCAGGCTTTATCTGAGTCTGAGTATGGCTTCTGTCTCCCTTCTGGGTGTGGATTTGGTGGGGCTGTATCCCTTACTAGGTACAATGTGAAGTCATTTAGAGGGAATCTGCTGTCAACTTCTCAGGAAGCCCTGTATCCTGAGAGATGGGTTCAGAGGCCACCTGTACACAAGTGAGCTCATCCCTCCCCAGCACCAAGCTGGGTCTTGTCACTGAAGTCTGGAACCAAAACATCAGCAGCTGGCATTCATAGGCCTTGTTCTAGAGGAGACTTTCTACTTCCAACACCCATTGGAACACTCAACTCATGTGATACTGCTTACACATCCAGTGCCCCACTGGTTGGTCCTCATGACTAGAGAATACTCTAGTTCTTGAGGAGAAGTGGAATGCATATTGGCCGAAGACTGACGTAGACATTGATTTCTCTTTAGGCAGTGAAGGTTGGGAAATCCCTTTAACCCAGGACTTTCCAATTCTGCGAACATAATAAAAACTCAAATGAGATTTTGAATTTATCACAAGTGTTATTTGTAAGAAATGTCCTCATTGGGGTAGATTTGTCTATATAAACCAATAGGGTAAGACTTGTTGAAAACCCTTTGGTGTACATGCATCAAAATATACTTATCAGGGTAGATTAGTCCATATCAACTCATTGAGATAGATTGTCCAATATTGACTCTTCTCATTAGATTCATCAATATCGACCCATCTGTGTAGATTCATCAAAATTTACTCAAGAGTCTATTGATTTTATGATGTATGTTCATTGATACAGAATTTATGGGGTAGAGCCATCAATATTGAATCACCTATGTAGATTCATTGGTGTAGATTCATCAGTTTTGATACATCACTGTAGACTCATAAAATTTGACTCAAAGTTTAGATTTGCCAATATTTATTCATCAGTCTAGATTCATCTATATTGACTCTTCAGGGTAGATTTGTCAATATTGACTTTGAGATAGATGCCTAAACATTGATCCATCAGGGTAGATTCATTGATATTGATTGGACTGGATAGATTTGTTGATATCAACTCATCAGTGTAGGTATGTTGATATTGATATGTCAACATAGACTGGTGTAGATTTATAGATATTGACTCATCGATATCAATGCATCAACATTGATTCATTGATGTAGATTCACTGATATCAAACTATCAATGTACATTTGTCAATATTGACCCATTGGTGTAGATTCATCGATACTGAATTGATAATAAGATTTGTTAATATCAAATTGATTGTGTTTACCCATTAATATTGATTCCTTAGATAGATTTGTTGATATTGACTCATCAATGTAAATTCATCAATAGCAATCACCCAGGGTAGATTTATAGATATCAAATCAATGGTAGATTCAATGATATCAACCCATCAGTATATATTAGTTGATATTGACTTGAAGGCATGGATTCATCAATGTAGTTGCTGCAGTATAGATCAGTTGATATAGATTCAATGGGGCATATTCATAAATATCAACTCAACAGAGTAGATTTGTCAATATCAACTGCTCAGTTTAGAATTGCTAATATCATACAGGGGTAGATTCACACTGACATTGTCATGTCAGTGTGTGTTTGTTGATATCAACTCAATGGGGTAGATTTGATGATATCTACTCATTGGTGTTGATTTGCTGATATCTGCTTATCATTGTAAATTAATCAATATCTAACCTTAGAGGTAGATTGGTCAATATTAACCAGTCATGGTGGATTTGTTGATGTTTTCATATCAAGACTTATTTGTCAATTTAGATTTCTTGATATTGACCTGAAAGTGTAGATTTTTTAATATCAACTCCTCTGGGCTTTTGTCTCCAAAGGAGTGCTCTCTATTGTGTAGTTAGGGCCCCTTAGATAGGAATAATGAAATCTATCTGATATGACTATGTAGAACACAATGAGATGTAATTGAAGTATTTATTTCAATTGAGTATAATAGGGGGAATCCCTACATTGTTCAGGCAGGCCACTCAACAGTTCATCCAGAGTCTTCTCTGAGGTGTATCATACCAACACTCAGAGGTGAGTAGAGAGGGTGTTTGGTGAGTAGTAAGTTGTATCTGAGTTGTAGTAGTAGGGTGTGTTGTTTTTAGCATGACAATTCTGAGGTTTGAGTTAATATCTCACTGGAATTTATAGGAAGTACTCTCTGGGGTATATAGGAAAGGCTTCCTGGGTTGTTTAAGTGTTGCTCAATAAAGTGTGGAGGCAATGTCCCTATGGGGTATATGAATGGGAATTTGAGATGTGTAGAAAAAGCTCTTGGTATTAGTAGAAAGTCATTATTAAGATTTGTAGCAAGTGAGTTTGAGGTGTGAAGGAAATATTTTCTGAGGTGTTAAGTGGGTACTAATTTTTATTTAGGGTGAGCTCTCTGACATGTAGGGAGGGACCTCTGAAGGGTATAGGAGGACTTTATGAGGTTTGTAGAAAGGCTTATTGATGAGAGCATAAGTGTTCACTCAAGTGAATAAAAGGCTATTTGCAGTGAATAGGAAAGGTGTCTGTGGTGAGTCAAAAGTTTTCTCTGAGGTTTGTATTGGAAGCTCTCTGAGGTGAGTAGAAAGGCTCTCTAAGGTGTTTAGAGAAAACTTATGAAGAAGTATAGTTACTAGGGCTTGTGAAGTACTAGTTTGTACTCACTCAAATATGTAGTTATGTCTGAGTTGTAGAGGGAATGATGTAAGATGGTGATCTTTTAAAGGATAGTATCACAGCTTGATCAACATCAAATTCAATGAGTCACAAATGTGAGACACAAATATAAACACACACAGACAAAAACTTCTGAGGTTCTGGTGCTATTTAAATGGGAATCTTAGTGGAGGGCTAGACTCTACTCACTTCCAATGACCTGTTCTGTTTCACCTGTGGTCTTCTTGTGAAATATCACCAGAGTTGTTGGTCTCAACATTGATACAGTGCTTCCAATCTTGGGAAAGGACCCTACTAGGGACTTTCCTGGGAAATAACCATCCAAAGATGAGTAGAAAACAAGAACTCATGACTCTGGACGTGCTGTCTCAACACAAGCGAGCAGAATGGGATTTTATCTGGAATGTGGGTGCCTATCTTCTAGGGTTCCACGTTCTGTGTTCTACTGCCAAGGAAGTGAGGTCACTTTCTTGGGGACTCCATAGCCAAAGGTCATTCTCACACACAAGATGGTTCTTTTTTTTTTTTTCCTTTGGCTGTACTGGGGATTGAACCCAGGGCCTTGTGCTTGCAAGGCAAGCACTCTACTGACTGAGCTATCTCCCCAGTCCTACAAGATGGTTCTAAAGACCCACTGATATACAGATTTCTCCCACCTTTCCTTCACATATACACAAGAGGACATGGTTACACCAATAAACCCTGGTTCTGGTTCCCAGACTCTCCCAGGTGTAGCCAACTGAACTGGTTTGGATAGACATTTGAATCAGACCCATTTCCTCCTTCTGGTCATGTGGGTTGTCCTGAAGAAGTCATTATGCCTTAAAAGGCCTAAATAATTTTGCCATTTATTCCCCTGGATTATTCTAGTATTATGCTTTTGAAGTTGTCTTCAGGTGTATAAGGTCATTCATATACATACATCTTGGGAACCCTAATGTTTGAGTCATGTGTCTGTAATGCACCAGCATACAGAAAACACAACACAGAAAAGAGAGGGAAAATGGATAACATACAACTCAAACATAATGTGAGTCCAACAGTGAAAAAGGGGAAATCAACTTTTACCTTGTCCATGTTTCCACTACCCCCACTGGAAGTGTGTCATGATGAATTTTCAGAGATAGACTCCCTGCACCACAGACCTTCCAATGCTTCCTGTGCAATGTAGAATTTTTTCAATGTTTTTTCTCATTGTATGATGTGGATACACTACAAGGATCACTGCCACCAGAGAATTCTAATGTCCAAAATCTATAGCTTCCACATCTAGTTGAATCCACATCAGTATGTGGATTCAAAGAAAAATAAATAAATCAGCAAGACCCATGGTATTTCATTTAGAAGATGTTGTCATCAGAAAGTTCACTTCTTTGTCTCCATAGTCCCCTAGCAGTGGCACTGGTATAATTCCAGAGATTTTTTGGAAAAGTTTGTGTGGCAGCAGGCAAAGTTCTAGGGACCCCATTAAATAAAAAAGGAACTGGCATTTCTGTTTCCATTTCTAAATGCCTCACATCGGTGAAAATATTTTGTTTATAAAATTCATGAATGCAATTTTTATCAAGAATAAATGATGGTGTAAAATTGCCAAAACATTGTTTAATACCATGGTTTTAACCATGGCAGTGAAATTCTCTTTCTCTACTTCTCTTCTGGAACATCTGTGTTGCTTCTTTCAATGTCATAGCAGGTCACGTTTTGGTGTCTGTTGTTCAAGACAGTTTCTGTCTATTCTTCTAACTAAAATTTGGAAAGAAGACCCCAGTAGAAGAACAAAGAACCAACTCAGCAGGCAATATTTATTCAATAGCTAAGGTAACTGGAGCAGAGAGAAGGACTGACAATTCAGTTTTGAAAAATGAAAGGAACTAGGTAACTACTCTCCATGGAATATTCATTAATCTAAGGCAAGTTCACTGAGTGCCCTGTGCCCACTTTTGAATGAACACAAGAAACTGATCTCCTTGTCTTCTATTAAGAAGCATCAAAAATTAACAAACCATCTCAAAGGCTTAGAGCCATTTTGCTTGTGCACACAGAGCAAATTGGCTTCTCATTACCTTTCTTCAAAGGTGAGAGTCTGATGATAGACCACTGGCTTGGAAAGACTTGAATATCAATACTCATATGTGCAATCCCCCCTGTGGGAGGGCTCCCAGGATTGGGAATTTCTGAATGCTTCTGTGTTCCTTGAAATTTACTGGGGAACAACAAATGGGGAGGATCACCACAAGGAAGACCTGCAACTCTGAATGGTGCTGAGTTTGGTAAGCCCTGAGACACCAGTGAATTTGAAAAAAGAAGATAGTCCCTGTTTTTTGAGCTGGTAAAAATCTAAGTCATGGAAAATACACACCTCTTATCTCCTGCTCCTGTAGGTATTCATCTTATGACATTATAGCATTATGTAATAACATTTCTTATCCACTAAGTTTCTTCAGGAAGGGCAAAGCACCCTATATGAGCTTTGGCAGGTCTGATAGGACCATAAAGTGAGCAGAAGTTCAGTCAATTTCCAAGTCACTGTAAAAAGTCTTTAAGCTAACAATGTCAGCTAGTGATAATTTCTCTTCATTTACCACTCTTGGAAAATGCCTAAACATTGATTTGCTGGGGTCTTTGCTTAATTCTCAAAAAACACAAGAAAAAAGAAATCACAGAAAAGGTGTGATGAATCCTGGGTTTCAGAGGGGTTTGATTCCACTGGAAACAGATTCACTGTCTTAACAAATAAGTCCCATGAACAAGTATATCAATAAATTTTACCTGAGTGTTAGTCCCTTGCCTCTAATGCATCTTTCTACCAATATCCTCAACATGGTTGTGTACCCAGTTGTTCCAGTCTTGACTTTCACACTCTTATGCACAGCATCACCACATCCAAACACGGAGGCACCATGTTCTGAAGGCTGAACTATTTCCTTTCTAAGAAGAGCATCCAATACAAAGGTGTATTGTGCCAAAGTCTCAATAGAAAAATCACTAGAACATGCATTCTTTAAAAATCATGATATTTCTGAGAGCTAGACCAATGTAGACAAAATAAAAAATTTAAAGTGATATATTATGACCACAGCTTCTGTACTGAAATCCAAATTAGAAAAATCCAGTGATTAAAGACACAGTGTGAAGTCCAGAACTATTAATGTCAGTGTGAAATTGAGGCATCATGGAAACATAGCCCACAGGCTTTGCCTTCTGGTCTTTGTAAGCAAGGAGCAGCAAGGCAGTGCAGGCTACATATGTCCCTCCTCATGTCTCATTTCTGCAGCTGTGTACTCAGGGTATGGTGATCCTGACAAAGAGACAATGAAAATTAGGGGCTACCTGGTTTTTCTCAGGTGCAAGATTGCAAATCAGATCTGAAGGGTCAAATCCCAGGTGGCATGGAATGCTGTGTATGACTCAGGAATGTTTCATTGCTGTTTTATTATTGGTGACAGTTTCCTCCCAGAGAAGTGGGACAAAGATGGTGTGTTTTATGTGACTTGATCAGGTGCCTTCTGAACACTTTCAGTTACTGGGCATGGATTGTTTTAATGGAGACTGTTGAAAACCTGTATCCTGGTTCCAGTTAGTGCTCTGTCTTACATCTCTGCTTGCTGCCAGTGAAGGTCACAAACAGCAGCCCTAGTCATGAGAATTCTGTAATAGTATGGATTCTATAATGGAACTACAGTTAACAGGACAACTATTATATCACTTTTGGATGACTTACTATTGGCATTACTATTAATAACTAAGAACAGATATTGCATTATCTTGAGGTGTCTTATGATATTATTTTTGCATAATAGACCACATAACAGCTATTATATTTGTTATGGATATTATGCACACCACTTCTATCAATATCCAAGGTCTGTAGAGGCTATTATGTTAATAATAAATGCTATGCTATGGATAATGTAATAGTATTGAAACCTCAGTGTCATTATTATATTAGTTGTATGTACTTCCTGTAGTATGATTACATCAATTTTGGAAGGCAACTATCATATCAGTTTGATATGTCATAGTAAGTATATCATATTAGTATTAAAAGCCACAAATAAACCTTTAGGTCATTTTTAGATACTCAAGTATGCATATCACCTTAGGATTAAAATCAACATAGTAGGGGGTATTCAAGATGGCGGATTAGAAGGCAGCTGCATTTCATGTTGCTCCAGGATGCTGGATTCAAAAGAGGAGATAGTGAGAGACTTGGGACCAACTCAAAGTCGCCGGGTGAGTCTCTCCCGTCGGGGAGGCATCCCGGATGGGGTGGTAGTCCCGGAACCCAGGGAATTTTGTGAAGTAGAGTTGCCCAGGTGTGACGCCCCTCCCCCCTACTGGAGCAGTAAACAGGGACAACTGGGATCATCGTAGAGGAGGCAACTCAGCACAGCGCTTGGACTCAGAGCAACCACTGGGGCTCCGGGCGGCTGCCTGAGGAGGAGGACCCAGAACAACCGTTTCTGAACACTGGGGGGTTGCCCAGAGGAAGAGGAGAAGCCCGGCGGGTCGCTTGGTCTAGGAGTGACTGCATCAGAACCACAGGCAGTTGCCAGAGGAGGAGCTGCATGGTGAGCTGTTTGAACTCAGAACGACTGCTCCAGAACACTGGTGGCCTGCCTGGAGGAGGAGAGCGGTGGGACACTTGGTCTAGGAGTGACTGCATCAGAGCCACAGGTGGTTGCCAGAGGAGGAGGCGAGTGGTGAGTTGATTGGACTAAAAGCGACCGCTCCTGAACACTGGTGGCCTGCCTGGAGGAGGAGTGTGGTGGGTCACTTGGTGTCCGAGCAACCGCTCCTGAACACCCGGGGGACTGCCCCAAGGAGGAGGAGGAAAAGGGCAGGACACTTGGACTCGGAGTGACGGCCTAGGGCTACAGGCGGTTGGGGGAGGAGGAGACGCGAAGTAAGTTGCTTGGACTCCTAGTGACTGTGTCGGAACAATGGGCAGCTGTCCGGAGGAAGAGGTGTGTGGCAGGTTTCTGGGCCTTGGAGCTATTGTATGGGGCTCCAGGTGGCAGATCAGAGGAGGGGCCACATAGCCAGGCGATTAGGTGTAGAGCAGGGTCCCAGGACCTAGGCGGTTTCTTGGTGGAAGAGTCACACAGAGACACGCTGAGGGGCGGAGCAAAGTTTCCAGGACTGTAGGCAGAATCCCTGAGGAGAGGCAGACTAAGGAGACTCCTCTGTGAAGGGTGAGGCTCCCAGGCACAGGAGGTAGATCCAGACCCTGGGAACACTGCAGAGGAAGACAGCCCAGCCCAGGTGGGAGTTGTACATTGAGGGGAACTTCTAGGAGGGGAACTGACCAGCGAGACCTCCCCACCGGGTGAGCCTTCCCTGCCGGGTGAGGTTTTCCCACAAGGACGGTAAAACCAGAGACACAGGCACAAACAGGCCTTGCCTCAGCCCATAGACTAGTTCCCCTTTGGATGACCATTGGTCAAAAAGTGGAGGCACCTCTGTCCACTATCAGGGAATATACCCCACCTGAGGGTCACCAACCCTAGAGAGGCAGCTTCCTTGTGAAGCAACACATTATCAACTTCCTCCAAGACTTCAGGCTACTGAAGGATAAGAGGGGATATACTAGCAATCTTCAGGGATATTATAAGTCAATAGAGGAAATTTGCAATATCTTAATGATCCACTGATTCCTGAACAATATGAGAAAACAAGGGAAGAAAATGCCCCAAACAAATCTAGATGTTACATCAATAAAATCCAACGACAGCATGGCAGAAGAAATGACAGAAAGGGAGTACAGAATGTACATAATTAAAATGATCAGGGAAGCATACGATGAGATGAAAGAGCAAATGCAGGCATTGAATGATGAGATGTAAGAGCAAATGCAGGCATTGAATGATCACACCATTCGACAGTTAAAAGAGCAAATACATGAAGCCAAAGATCATTTCATTAAAGAGTTAGAGATATTGAAAAAAAAACCAAACAGAAGTTCTTGAAATGAAGGAAACAATAAACCAAATTAAGAACTCCATAGAAAGCATAACCAATAGGATAGAACACCTGGAAGACAGAAACTCAGATATTGAAGACAAAATATTTAACCTTGAAAACAAAGTTGAAAAAACAGAGAAAATGGTAAGAAATCATGAACAGAATCTACAAGAACTATGGGATATCATGAAAAGACCAAATTTGAGAATTATTAGGATTTAGGAAGGCTTAGAGAAAGAAACCAAAGGAATGAACAAATTATTAAATAAAATAATATCAGAAAATTTCTCAAATCTGAAGAGTGAAATGGAAAATCAAGTTCAAGAAGCTTATAGGACTCCAAATACACAAAATTACAACAGACCCACAACAAGGCACATTATAATGAAAATACCTAACATACAAAATAAAGACAGAATTTTAAAGACTGTGAGAGAAAAGAACGAAATTACATTCAGGGGAAAACAAATACGTATATCAACAGATTTTCCAATCCAGACCCTAAAAGCTAGAAGGGCCTGGAACAACATTTTTCAAGCTCTGAAAGAAAATGGATGCCAACTAAGAATCTTAACCCAGCAAAACTTACCTTCAAATTTGATGATGAAATAAAATCATTCCGTGATAAACAAAAGCTAAAAGAATTTACAAAAAGAAAGCCAGCATTACAGAACATTCTCAGCAATATATTCCATGAAGAAGAGATGAAAAACAAAGAAGCAAATCAGCAAAGGGAGGAATTATCCTAAAGGAGCTGTCAAATAAAGTAGGAACCAAGTTGTGTCAAAAAAAATAAATAAATAAAATTTAAAAAATGAACCAAATGACTGGGAAAACAAATCATATCTCAATAATAACCCTGAATGTTAATGGCCTGAATTCATCAATCAAAAGACATAGACTGGCAGATTGGATTAAAAAGAAAGATCCAACAATATGTTGCCTGCAAGAGACTCACCTCATAGAAAGAGATACCCATCGACTAAAGGTGAAAGTATGGGGGAAAAACATACCATGCACATGGACTCAGCAAAAAGGCTGGAGTATCCATCCTCATTTCAGATAATGTGGATTTCAAGCCAATGTTAGTCAGAAGGGATAAAGAAAGATATTTCATACTGCTTAAGGGAAGCATAAATCAGCAAGATATAACAATCATAACCATCTATGCCCCAAACAGTGGCTCATCATGTATTTCAAACAAATCCTTCTCAATTTTAGAAACCAAATAGACCATAACACAACAATACTAGGTGATTTTAACACGTCTCTCTCACCACTGGACAGATCTTACAAACAAAAATTGAGCAAAGAAACCATAGATCTCAATAACACAATTGATAATTTAGACTTAACAGACATTTATAGAATATACCATCCAACCAAGAGTGAATACACTTTCTTCTCAGCAGCACATGGATCCTTCTCTAAAATAGACCATATATTATGCCACAAAGCTAATGTTAGCAAATACAAGAAGATAGAGACACTACCTTGTATTCTATCGGATCATAATGGATTGAAGTTTGAAATAAATGAAAGAATAAGAAACAGAAACTACCCCAACACCTGGATATTAAACAATATGTTATTATATGATGAATGGATAACAGAAGATATTAGGAAGGAAATTAAAAAATACTTAGAGGTAAATGAGAACAAAGAAACATCATATCAAAATCTCTGGGACACTATGAAAGCAGTACTTAGAGGAAAATTTATTTCATGGAGCACATTTAATAAAAGAAGTAAACTCAAAAAATAAACGACCTAACACTACAGCTCAAAGCCCTAGAAAATGAAGAACAGACCAACACCAAAGTAGTAGAAGACAGGGAATAGTTAAACTCAGAGCTGAAATCAACGAAATTCAAACAAAAGAAACAATACTAAAATTGACAAAATTGATAGTTGGTTCTTTGAAAAAGTAAACAAAATTGATAAACCTTTAGCCACACTAACAAAGAGAAGATGAGAGAAAACCTACATTACTAAAATTCGGAATGAACAAGGAAATATCACAACAGACACGACTGAAATACAAAACATAATTAGAAACTATTTTGAAAATCTATACTCCAAAAAATAGAAAATTTCAAAGACATCAACAGATTTCTAGAGACATATGAATTGCCCAAACTGAACGAGGAGGACATACACAATTTAAATAGACCAATTTCAAGTAATGAAATAATAGAAGTCATCAAAAGCCTACCAACAAAAAAAAGTCCAGGACCAGATGGGTTCTCAGCCGAGTTCTACAAAACCTTTAATGAAGAGCTCATTCCAATACTCCTCAAACTATTCCATGAAATAGAAGAGGAGGGAACACTCCCAAACTCGTTCTATGAAGCCAATATCACCCTGATACCTAAACCAGACAGAGACACATCGAGGAAAGAAAATTTCAGACCAATATCCTTAATGAACATCGATGCAAAAATTCTCAATAAAATTTTAGCAAATCGCATACAAAAACATATTAAAAAGATAGTGCACCATGATCAAGTCAGTTTCATCCCAGGGATGCAAGGTTGATTCAACATCTGGAAATCAATAAATGTAATTCACCATATCAACAGACTTAAAGGGAAGAATCACATGATTATTTCAATAGATGCAGAAAAAGCATTTGATAAAATACAGCACCCCTTCATGCTCAAAACACTAGAAAAATAGGGATAGTGGGAACATTCCTTAACGTTGTAAAGGCCATCTATGCTAAGCCCATGGCTAATATCATTCTAAATGGTGAAAAACTGAAAGCATTCTCCCTAAAAACTGGAACAAGGCAGGGATACCCTCTTACACCACTTCTTTTCAATATCGTCCTTGAAATTCTACTCAGAGCAATTAGACAGACCAAAGAAATTAAAGGGATACGAATAGGAAAAGAAGAACTCAAACTGTCCCTATTTGCTGATGATATGATTATATACTTAGAGGAACCAGGAAATTCCACCAGAAAACTTTTAGATCTCATAAGTGAATTCAGTAAAGTAGTGGGATATAAGATCAATGCACATAAATCTAAGGCATTTTTATACATAAGTGATGAATCTTCAGAAAGACAAATTAGGAAAACTACCCCATTCACAGTAGCATCGAAAAAAATAAAACACTTTGGAATCAATCTCACAAAAGAGGTGAAAGACCTCTACTACAGAGCACTAATGAAAGAAATTAAAGAAAACTTTAGAAGATGGAAAGATCTCCCATGTTCTTGGATAGGAAGAATTAATATTGTCAAAATGGCCATACTACCAAAAGTGCTATACAGATTCAATGCAATTCCAATTAAAATCCCAATGATGTACCTTACAGAAATAGAGCAAGCAATTATGAAATTCATCTGGAAGAATAAGAAACCCAGAATAGCTAAAGCAATCCTTGTCAGAAAGAGTGAAGCAGGGGGTATCGCAATACCAGATCTTCAACTCTACTACAAAGCAATAGTAACAAAAACGGCATGGTATTGGTACCAAAATAGAAAGGTGGATCAATGGTACAGAATAGAGGACACGGACACAAACCCAATAAATACAATTTCTCATACTAGACAAAGGGGCCAAAAATATGCAATGGAGAAAAGATAGCCTCTTCAACAAATGGTGCTGGGAAAATTGGAAATCCATATGCAACAGAATGAAACTAAACCCATATCTCTCACCATGCACGAAACTAAACTCAAAATGGATTAAGGATCTCGGAATCAGACCAGAGACCTTTCATCTTATAGAAGAAAAAGTAGGTCCAGAGCTTCAACATGTCGGCTTAGGACCAGACTTCCTCAACAGGACTCCCATAGCACAAGAAATAAAAATAAGAATCAATAACTGAGATAGATTCAAACTAAAAAGCTTTCTCTCAACAAAGGAAACTATCAGCAATACAAAGAAAGAGCCTACAGAGTGGGTGAAAATCTTTGCCAATCATACTTCAGATAGAGCGCTAATCTCCAGAATCTAAAAAGAACTCAAAACACTCTACACCAAAAATGCAAATAATCCTATTGACCATTGGGCTAAAGAAATGAATAGACACTTCACAGAAGAAGATCTATAAGCAATCAACAAGAATATAGAAAAATGTTCAACATCTCTAGTAATAAGAGAAATGCAAATCAAAAGCACCCTAAGATTCCATCTCACCCCAATTAGAATGGCGATTATCAAGAATACAAGCAACAATAGGTGTTGGTGTGGATGTGGGGAGAAATGTACACTCATACATTGCTGGTGGGGCTGCAAATTAGTGCAGCCACTCTGGAGAACAGTGTGGAGATAACTTAGAAAACTTGGAATGGAACCACCATTTGACCCAGCTATCCCACTCCTTGGCCTATACCCAAAAGACTTAAAATCAGCATACTACAGAGATACAGCCACATCAATGTTTATAGCTTCTCATTTCACAATAGCCAGATTGTGGAACCAACCTAGATGTCCTTCAATTGATGAATGGATAAAGAAAATGTGGTATATATATACAATGAAATATTACTCAGTCATAAAGAATGATAAATCTATGGCATTTGCAGGCAAATGGATGAAATTGGAGAATATCATGCTAAGTGATATAAGTCAATCTCAAAAACCAAAGGACGAATGATATCGCTAATAAGTTGATGATGACACATAATGGTGGGTGGGAGGGGTCAGTGTTAGGGTTAGAGTTAGGGTTAGGGAGGGGGCAAGAATGGAGGAAGGAAGGACTATATAGAGGGAAAAGAGGGGTGGGAGGGGTGGGGGGAAGGAAAAAATAACAGAATGAATCAAACAACATTACCCTATGCAAATTTGTGATTACACAAATGGTATGTCTTTACGCCATATACAGAGAAACAGCATGTATCCCATTTGTTTACAATAAAAAAATCAACATAGTATGTAATACAATAATTTTAATGATAACTCATAAAAATTATTTAATGCCAAAAATGCAGATAATTTATTAGCAGAAGGTTGTATAATATAAATATGCTAATGTTAAATTCTGCAGAACACCTGTTTACTAGTTTTAGATATTATATCAAGGATACTAAATGAATATTAAAATACATAAGTAAGTTATTATATTGGTTTCAGGGTTTATGGAAAAGATGACATATTGAAATATTAAGGGCTACAAGATATATTTTTCATTGGAGTTTTATGTGATAATATGGAGGCCACATTAGTATTTCAAGGTGGAGGGAAGCTAGTATATTCATTTTAGATTCTAGGCTATGATAACACATTAGATTTAGAGGCCACAGCACAGTGTCTATATTTGTCTTTGATACTATTGTTTGGATATTATATTTGTGTTTGAGTACTCTGAATGACTGTGATATCCATTTCTGATGTTGTAATATCAGATAAATTATATTAATATTAAAGAACAGAACAACTCTTGAATAGTTTTCCATGCTATTGTATGCATATACTAAAAAAAAAAAAATGGACATGTAAGGGCCATAATAGGTATATTGTATTATTATTGAAGTCAACAGGGGAAGTACTATATGTGTTTTAGATGGTCAATATGGATATTATAATCATCTTTAGGGTACCACAGAATCTACTATATTAGTTTAATAAAGAATAGTAAGAATATTTCTTTACCATTAAAGACAACTTGACAGCTATTAGTTTCAGATGTTACAATAAATTTATCACCTTCTCATTAGGGGTACCAAGCCAGGCATCTATTCTCTTAGTTTAGATTTTATGGAATGGAAATCATGTTAGTATTAACAACCAGAGGCTAGTGACTACAGCAGTTTTAATGCTATAGTATGAATATAGTATCAGTATAAAAAGAACAAGGGACAAGTTTAAAAAATAACAAAATTCTTTTTAAATTTTATTTTATTTATTTATGCATTGCTCAGGATTGAACCCAGTGCCTCACTTGTGCTAGGCAAGTGCTCTAACAGTAAGCCACAAACCCAGCACCAAAGGACAGTTTTTATATGAGTTTAAGAGGATACAAATTCCATATTACATAAATTTGAAAGGACTCTGGGAAACTATTTATTTTGGATGTAAATTGATTGATAATATGTTGGCATTAAAAGCCAAAGGATAACTACTGTATTAGTAATAATTTCTAATATATTAATATTAGATTAATACTAAAGGACACAATGCATACTAAGGATATTATGTGAGTGTCAGCAGTCACATTAATAGTATTAGTATTTTCAGTCACAGTGACTGTATTATGTGAATGGCTTAGTCCACAGTGAGGATACTATGTTAAGGTGAGAGGTCAAGTGTAAACATTATATGAGTGTGTCAGAGATCAGAGTGCAGGTATTTATGTGAGTTTCTTGTGTCAGAGTTATGATATTATGTGTATGTAAGTGGTCAAATGAGGTAGGTATTAGATTTTGCTTTGGTGAATATTCATATGTGGAAAAGTATGATACTCACAATGATCTTAGTCACATAAAATGTGCTGTTGTGTATGTATATTCATGACCTGGAAGACATGCCCAAGTAAGCAGCTTGCAAATGAATAACTTTGTTCTTTGCTTTCATTTTTATTTTTTCTGTAATTTACATTTTCACCTTTAAAAAAATAAATGCTATTTTAAAAAAGTGGTCAGGTGAGGATTGTATATGAATGTGAGAGTTCACAGGGGAAATACTTTTTGAGCATTTTATGCTGCAGTGAAGTTATTATGTGAGTGTTAGAGGTCAAGGGAGAATATTATGCAAAAGGGACCAGAATGAGGATAAGTAAATGTCATAGACCACATAAGGATATTCTGTGTCAGTGGCTATAGTGAGGTAATTACCAGAGTGTCAGAGGCATCATGAAGGTATTATGGGAGTGTTGGTAGGCAGATTAATGATATTATGTAAATGTGAGCTGCAAGAATGATGATATCATGTGTCAGAAGGCAGCATGAGGGTACTATCTGGATTTCAGTGGCGACAGTGAGGACAGTTTGTCAAGGTTAGCGGTCAGAGTAAGAATACTATGTGAGAACCTGAGTCCATAGTAAGGATATTTAAAAAATATCAGAGACCAGATAAGGAATTTATTTAAGTTTCAGATGTTATAGTGAGGGTGTAATGTGAGTTCAAGAGGTCACATGGAGGATATTTTATATGTTTTAGTGACGAGAGGATAAGTATTATGTGAGAGTCAGAGGTACAGTATGGACATTATGTGCATGTAATTATTCATAGTGAGGATATTATGTGAATATCAGAGTCCAAAGTGAGGCTACTATGTGAGTGTGAGAATTCACATATTATTATGTGAGTTTCAGAGGTCACAGTGAAGATATTATGTGAAAGTCATAGGTCACATTGAGGTTTATATGTGAGTATCAGAGACAACAATCAGGGTTTAATGTGAGTATCAAGGTAACAATGAGGGAATTTTTTGAGTGATACCAAGGAAAGATATTATGTGATTATCATGGCAACAGTGAGTGTATTACATGGGTGTCAGAGGACACAGAATATTATGTGAGAGTCAAAGACCATAGTGAGGATATTGTGTGTCAGAAGGCACAGTGAGGATTTTATATAAATATCTGAGGACACACTGATGACAGTATATCAGTGTCAGAGGCCAGACTGTGTTTACTGAATATCAGAGGCCTCAGGGAAGATAATCAATGAGTGACAGTGGTCACAGTGGTCACATTGAGAATATTATGCATCAGTGGTAAGAGTGATGATATTATGTGAGTGTCAGAGGCTACAGTGAGAGAATTATGTGAGTCTTATAGGCCACAGTAGTTTATTATATTAATATCAGAGGACTCATTGAGAATATTATGTAAATGACAGAGACCATTGTAATGATATTTTGTGAATTTCAGAGACCAGAGTGAGGGTACTAAGTGTATGTCAGAGGTTTAATTGTGTATATTATGTAAGTGTCAGAGGCCACTGTGGTGGTATTACATGAGTGTCAGAAATAAATCATATTATGTGAGTGGCGACTGTCCCAGAAAGGATATTGTTTGAGTGTCAAAGGCTATAGTTTGGATATACTGTCAATCACAAGGACAACACTGTGGAAATTATGTGGGTGTCAGTGGTCAGAGTGAGGCTATTTAGTCACATCAGGGGCCAGCTTGAGGATATTATGAGTGTCCTAAGTCACAGTGACAGTCTTGGACCACAGTGAGTATATTATTTGAGCATCAGAGGTGACAATTATATTATATGAGCGCATAAGGCCACATTGAAGGTATTTGGTGAGTATTAGAGGTTACATTGTGGGTATAATATGAGTGTCAAGGTAAGAATGATGGCATTTTTTAAGTGTCAGATGCAAAGTGAGGATATTATGTGAATATCAGGGGCAATAGTGAGTATATTATGTGAGTGACAGAGGTCACAATTAGAATAGTATGTGAGTGTCATAGGCCAAGTGAATATATTATATGAATATCAGAGACCAAATGTGGAAATTATATGAGGGTCAGAAGCTACATTGCAAGCATGATGTGAGTGTCTCAGGTCATAGAAAGGTACTATGTTCATGACAAGTCACACTGAATGTAATATGTGAGTATAGGAGGTCAATCTGTGAGTATGATGTGAGTATCACAGACTAGAATAAGGATACTATGCCAGTATCAGAGACCAAGATGATGACATTTTGAGTGCAAGAATTCACAGAGAGGATATATCAGTTTCATACATCACAAGGGTATTATATCAATGTCAGAGGTCAAAGAGAGGATATTTTATGTGTGTCAGAGGACCCAGTGATAATATTTATGTGACTTTCAGAAGACAGAGTGTGATATTATGTGAGTGACAGAGACCACAGTGGTAGTAATCTGTGTCTGAGGTTAAAATGTGTGTATTATGTGATTGTCAGAGTCCAGAATTGGGGACTGATGTATCAGAGGGTACAGTGAGGATATTATGGGACTGTCAGAGGTCACAGAATAGTTATTATGTGTCAGAGGTAACAATGATAATATTATGTTATTATATCCAATTACGGATATAATGTCTGTGTCAGAGGTCAAATTGAGTGCATACCATGAGTGTCTGAGATCATAGAGAGTTATTATTTGACCATCAGTGTTCAAAGTGAGAATATTGCATTAGTGTCAGAGGTCCAGTGAGGATATTTTATAAATGTCATAATCCATATTGAGGGTATTATTACATAAGTAACAGAGGTCCCAGTGAGGTTATGCTGTGATTATAAGAGGTCACAGTAAGGACATTGTGTGAGTGTCAGAGGTCATGTGGGAATATTATGTGACTTTCAGACTCACAGTGAGGATATCATGTGAGTGTCACCCATCAAGTGAGGAAATTAGGTGCGTATCAGAGGCACCAGTGAAGATAAATGAGAGTGTCAAAAGTCACTTCAGAAAATAATGTGAGTGTTAAACATCACAGTGAGGACATAATGTCAGTATTGGTGGCCACAGATATATTATGTAAGTTTCTAAGAATGAACAATGAGAATATTATTTGAGTGTCACAGGGCTCAGAAGGGGAATTATATGAGACTGTTTTTTTTAAAGTGTCTTCTATTTGACTGTGAAATTTTATTTCTATTCCTAATGTGTTCATTTATTTTTTTATCATGAATAGATGCTGGAACTTAACAAGCACTATTTCTGTTTCTGTTTACATGTTTATTTATCCTTAATTCTATCAATATGGTGTCTTTGTCATCTTGGGTTGCAATAACAAATGCCTTAGATCAGGTGTCTTAGGAAACAGGAATTTATTTTTTCATAGTTCTTGAGGCTAAAAGACAAAGTTCAAAACACCACCTTGTTTATTGTCTGGGTGAGGTGTCCCTTTTGAGTTTCATACTGACACTCTTTCATTATGTCTCAATTGATCTTTCCTTGGCATAGACATTCAAACATAAAGAAGAATTCTAGAACACTCCTTAGGAGACTGCCAATCTTTTTAATTAGAACCCACACTTATGATCTCTCTTATATAAATTTCATCCTAGAATGCCTATATCCTAATGTAATCTAAAATATGTGCTAGAATTTCTATATCCACTTACAGTGAGTATTACTGGGGGAAATGACTCATTCCATAAAATAAGTTACTGTATTTATCGTTCAATGTGTAAATAAATTTTCTTTCCTATGATAAATTCCATTTCACCTTCACTTATAATCATTTTGTTGCTCATTCTGTTTAGTATTGTTTTAGACATGATTGTCAAACTTTTATGAACATTTACCTGTATTTTTAGATTGCTTGGGATGTCTTTGATTTTGGCATGAGGGTTTTACCAACATATACTGATTTGGGAAATATTCTGCATCATTTTTTATTTGGAAGACTTTGTAAGGTATTATTTCTATTTTGCTATTGTTTATTCACTAGTAAAATAATTTGGACATGGGCTTATTTTTTGAGAAAATATTTTAATAAGTTATCATTCCATGCTCTGTATTTTGGGGCCTTGTCTGTCCTCCTATTTCTTCTGTCTTTTTGAGTATTTTGTGTCTTACAAGGACTTTTTTTCCCTTTCATCTGATTTTTTTACTTTGTTAGAAACTTTTTTCCAAATATTCCTTTTCTTAAAATTTTTCTTAACATAAGTCTGTAGTGACAATCTCTCTTTCCTGATTTTAGTAATTTTAGTATCTTCTTTTTAGAAAATCATTCTTGTTTAAGCCTTGAACTTTTCTTCAGAAAGTCATGTTTTGCATTATAGATTTCTTCTTCATATTTTTATACTATTTATTTTTGTCATCAACTTTCTTTTTTTCTAGATTCAGCTTGCTCTAGGACTCTTCTTTCAATCTTTTTGATACTTCTTATGGTAGAATTTAGGTTATTGATTTAATATTTCTCTTTTAATATAGGAATTTATAGAATTCATTTTCATTTAAGCTCTGCTTTTGAAATGAGTACTGAATTCATTTCAAACCTCATGCTACAAATTTTATGTGCTCCTTGGTTTTGTTTTTGTTTCATTCATCTTAAGATGTTTAATAGATGATATAAATTATTCTTATGTCACTGGTTAATTTGAAATGTGTTTTAGGATTTGATGATTTTAACACCAGTACTATTCATTTGATGGATCTTATTATCTTTGGATACAAAAATTGTATTATTTAGATTCCTTTAATTTATTGAGGCTTATTTGATGATGCAACACATTCTCCAACATAAGAATTGTTCCATGTGGACTTGGGAAGAATAAGCATTCTGCCTTTTAAGGTGAAATTATCTAGATAGAACCTCTTTGGCATTGTTTTTTATAGTGTGGTATGAGCCTACATCTCTATTGTTATAAGGTCAATTATTCCATACAGTGCTGAAATTGGCAATTTGTTACCTACCTCTAAAATTTTGTTTTTATTTTCTTTGTAATCAATTAATAATTGTATGGAAATTTCATGAAGGGATTAGAATGAATGAGCCTCTACCTTTTGTCTACAGACTCTCTCTCTCTCTCTCTCTCTCTCTCTCTCTCTCTCTCTCTCTCTCTCCCTGTTGTGTGTGTGTGTGTGCATCTGTGTATGTTGGTAGACTTTCAATAAAATTATGCATTAGCCTTCACTTTCTGCTTTTGTACAACCTCAAGTTCACCTATGTTTAGATATTGAGACCTTGTCATCTTTCCTTCTTGTCACTGAGGATATAGAAGATCTTTTTGAAGATTAGTGTTATTCAGCATTCTTTTTAATATTTGGACAATTCTCATATTGTTCAACTTGGTTGCTCCTCACAATATATTTTAATTTTTTATTACTCAAAATATATTTCCATAATTGTTTCTAGTTTTTGTGTATTGAACTAAAAGCCTAAACTGTGCCAATTTTACAAATAAATGAGATATTTTTCTCTTTTACTGTGCATAAGAACTTTGTTTTTTTCTTTTTCTTATTTTACATATGTAAAATTTTTGTTCATGTCTGAAGCATAGTATATATTTAAGAGTTGATATTTATTACATTTTATAATACTTAATCATTTCTATTAATTGAAATATCCAACTTGAAGAAATGACTGTGCCATTTTTGTGTAAATAGCAGTCTTGAATTCAAGTTCATTCTGCTCATGTGATCTCTGCCATCACACTACTGCAATAACAGATGTATCTTAATACCTAACAGGGCTAGTTTTTCAATATAAAATATCTTTTTATATTATTTCCTGTGTAGGTTTTCATTTTCATTTTTCTAATAGTCTTGACATACTTTTTCAAATCTAATCACCTACAATCAGATTGGTAATTAATTGAAATTATTTTGATAATTTATGGTGATTTTAAATCTTGACTTTATTAAATATCCTTTTCCAAGAATAATGATACCTACTTATATTCTATAGACATATAAAGTTTAGATATGGCTTTATAACTGAGTTTTAAAATTTCTTCATAATACACAGTGAATATTTATTAATACATTAAAGCATTGTAATTTCACTATTGCATTTTAAAATGTAAATTTTGTTGCCTTAAATTTCTCCCAGAGGTATGTTACCATAGTTTAGATTAGACTAAGCAGTCCATCAGGAGTGACTAGGACAGCTAGTTTATAAAAATGCATTTGTTTATACAGACAATAGGGCAGATGTAATCTGTTTTGCAGAGGCACATAAATTACACAGACAGGGAGCTTCAAAGTGCTCAGCTAAGACTTTTTTGTTACTGCTACTTAAGAATAAGGAAATGTGACAGAAAGGAATTATGTGGAGAATCAAGGATTTGAAGTGAAACCTCTGGTAGATTCAGAAAAACTATCAGAGATGTGATTGTCTTATGAAGATGAAAAGGTTAAATTAGTGTCCTGAGGAATAAAAATGGATGGATAGAATACTGAGACAGACTCAGGGATTGCTTTCCCATTGAACCATCTGCAAAATTATGAAGCTATGTGGGACAGCCAACCAAGAAAGAAAGCTGACTGAGAACAGAGTAAATTTTTCTAAAATCTCACTGAACTCTGGGGACAAAGATGAGCATTCAGATCTGGGATCAAGTCCATAAAACAGATAAACAGATATTTATCTGAAAAACAAGAAAGACTAAACCAGAGCTTAAAAATGAACAGAACAATATCTTTCAAACTTAATGAAGCAAAAATTTTCACACACATACAAATATATATATATAAATATATATATATATAAACACACACAAAAAACATGTATAAAATTTCTGACAAGATAATCATTCTGCATTTTTTATGCAGGATAATATTTTCTATATGGATATCCATATTTTGAAAATTATTACTAGATCTGCCATGTACCAGACAAGTAAGCTGATAATGATTTTAGAAACATATATGAAAGCAACCTAATATATTTTATGAATTTGAATTAGAAAACTTTTCATAAATGAATTATAGAAAATATTAAAGAAAAACAGCATGTGGGATTTTTTAAAACCAGATCTACTCATAGAGACAAGATGGCAGACTAGAGGGTGATTGCATCTACTGTCACTCCAGAACTCAGGATTCAAAAGGGGAGGTATTGAGAAATGCAGACTAACTCAGAGATGCTGGGTGAGTCACTCCCACTGGGTGAAGCTCAGCCTGGGCAGCAGGCTGGGGCAGTGGGCAGTTTCTTGGATCAGGAAAGGGTGGCCAGAGGCTTTTCTGAGCAGCCTGGCTCCATCCTGTGGCAGGCCCATTCCACAGCCAGCTTCTGGGAGCAGAACCACCCAGGGAGAGGCTTTTCATGCACACACAGTCCCAAGAGGCAGGCCCCATTTCCATTCATAGGCAGATTCTCAGACCAGGGCAGGAGTGTCAGAGGCTTTCCCCAGCACCTGGCTCCATCTGGTAGCAGGCATGGTCCACAGCAGGCTTCTCAGAAGAGGCCCGCCTACCGAGAGATTTTCCGAGCACATCCATCCCTCATTCCCACACCCAGTTGCAGCCCAGGGACAGCTTTCTTTGGAAGCACTGCATTATCAAATTCCTCCAAGACTTCAGGCTCCTGAAGGTTAGGAGGTGATATACTGGAAATCTACAGGGACATTATAAGCCAATAGAGGAAATCTGCAATATCTCAGAGACCCACTGATATCTGACCAATATGAGAAAACAATGGACAAAAATGTCGCAAACACACCGAGATGCTATATCAATAAAACCCAATGACAGCATGGCAGAAGAAATGTCAGAAAGAGAGTTTAGAATGTACATAATTAAAACAATCAGAGAAGCAAATGATGAGATGAAAGATCAAATGCAGACATTGAAGGATGAGATGAAAGAGCAAATGCAGGCATTAAATGATCACACCAATCAACAGTTAAAAGAGCAAATATGGTAAGCAAAGATCATTTCAACAAACAGAGATACTGAAAAAAAGAAACAGAAATTCTTGAAAAGAAGGAAACAATGTACCAAATTAAAAACTCCACAGAAAGCATAACCAATAGGATAGAACACCTGGAAGACAGAACTTCAAACAATGAAGACAAAATAATTAATTTTGAAAACAAAGTTGACGAAACAGAGAAGATGGTAAGAAGTCATGAACAGAATCTACAAGAATTATGGGATATCATGAAAAGGCCAAATTTAAGAATTATCCGGATTGAGGGAGGCACAGAGAAACAAACCAAAGGAATGAACAAATTATTCAATAAAATAATATCAGAAAATTTCTCAAATCTGAAGAATGAAATGGAAAATCAAGTACAAGAGGTTTATACAACTCCAAATACACAAAATTATAACAGATCCACACCAAGGCACATTATTATGAAAATACCTAACATACAAAATAAAGACAGAATTTTAAAGGCTGTGAGAGAAAAGAAACAAATTACATTCAGGGGAAAACCAATAAGGATGTCAGCAGATTTTTCAATCCACACCCTAAAAGCTAGAAGGGCCTGGAACAATATATATCAAGCTATGAAAGAAAATGGTTGCCAATCAAGAATCTTATACCCAGCAAAACTTACCTTCAGATTTGATAATAAAATAAAAACCTTCCATAATAAACAAAAACTAAAAGAATTTACAAAAAGAAAGCTGGCATTACAGAACATTCTCAGCAAAATATTCTAATAGAAAGAGATGAAAAACAATGATTCAAATCAGCAAAGGGAGGAAATAGCCTAAAGGAATAGCCAAATAAAGGAGAAATCAAGTCATGTCAAAAAACGAAAATCAGCCAAGTGACTGGAAATACAAATCATATCTCAATAATAACCCTGAATATTAATGGTCTGAACTCATTAATCAAAATACATAGACTGGCAGGTTGGATTAAAAAGAAAAATCCAACAATATGCTGCCTGCAAGAGACTCATCTCATAGAACGAGATACCCATAGACTAAAGGTGAAAGGATGGGATAAACATACCACGCACATGGACACAGCAAAAAAGCTGGAATATCTATCCCCAATTCAGATAATGTGGACTTCAAGCCAAAGATAGTCAGAAGGAATAAAGAAGGACATTTCATACTGTATAAGGGAAGGATAAATCTGCAAGACACTAACAATCATAAATATCTATGCCCCAAACATTGGTTCATTCATGTACATCAAACAAATCCTTCTCATATCCAGAAATCAAATAGACCACAACACAATAATACTAGGTGACTTCAACACACCTCTCTCACCACTGGACAGATCTTCCAAACAAAAACTGAATAAAGAAACCATAGATCTCAATAACACAATCAACAATTTAGACTTCATGGATATATATAGAGAATATATCATTAAACAAAGAGTGAATATACCTTCTTCTCTGCAGCACATGGATCCTTCTCTAAAATAGATCATATTTTATGCCATAAAGCTAATGTGAGTAAATACAAGAAGATAGAGATACTACCTTGTAGTCTATCAGATCATAATGGATTGAAATTACATATAACTGACAGACTAAAAAACAGAATCTACTCCAACACCTGGAGAGTAAACAATATGCTATTATATGATGAATGGAAAACAGAAGATATCAGGAAGAAAAAAAAATTCTTAGAAGCAAACGAGAACAAAGACATATCACATCAAAACCTCTGAGACACTATGAAAGCAGTACTTAGAGGAAGATTTATATCATGGAGCATATTTAATAAAAGAAAAAATCAACAAATAAATGACTTAATACTACAGCTTAAAGCCCTAGAAAAAAGAAGAACATATCAACACCAAAAGTAGTAGAAGACAGGAAATAGTTAAAATCAGAGCTGACATCAATGAAATTGAAACAAAAGAAACAATAGAAAAAACTAACAAAATAAATAGTTGGTTCTTTGAACAAATAAAAAAAGATTGATAAACCCTTAGGCACACTAAGAAAGAGAAGGAGAGAGAAAACACAAATTACTAAAATTTGGAATGAACAAGGAAATATCACTACAGACATGTGTGAAATACAAAATATAATTAGAAGCTATTTTGAAAATCTATACTCCAACAAATCAGAAAATCTCAAAGACATCAACGGGTTTTAGAGACATATGAATTACCTAAAGTGAATGAGGAGGACATACAGAACTTAAATAGATCAATTTCAAGTAATGAAATAGAAGAAGTCATCAAAAGCCTACCAACAAAGAGATGCTCGGGACCAGATGGGTTCTCAACCAAGTTATACAAAACCTTTAAAGAAGAACTCATTTCAATACTGACCAAAGTATTCCATGAAATAGAAGAGGAGGGAACCCTCCCAAACTCATTCTATGAAGTCAATATCACCCTGATACCTAAACCAGACAGAGACACATCAAGGAAATAAAATTTCAGACCAATATTCTTAATGAACATTCATGCAAAATTAAGGTTACAACAAGATAGAAAATATTTATCTATCAGGATGATTAACATGAACATATAAAACATACTAAATATTGTTTGTGATATCAGTGCAGCATGGACCCTGATGTGATACTGGCACAACCACTATGGAAAAATATGTGGTGCACTTTATTTCAAATATAAATATTTATATATCTTTTATGTGCTTAAAAATGGGCATTCAAAATAGGACTATTTACCATAACCTAAAAACTATGAATTACCCAAAAATTCCCATGGATAACAAATTGAACAAATAAATCTATAAGCATGATGTACATTTTCTCAGTGAAATATTTTTATGATCATACTTAATAATAATATATGGCATGCTTAAAAATTGCTGAGGAATTACAATTCAAATATCTCTGCACATAGTATGAGTATATGGGGTGATGGATATATTAATTAGAAGGATTTAGCATTATGCATTGTATGCACATATCAAAACATCACACTGCAGTTCAGAAATACAATGAATGGAAGTTGAAACAATGGTGGAAGGTGGCAAGTCTTGATGTCCTCAAAATGAAGAAAGGAAGCAATGAAGGAAAAGCAGAATTGGGAGGTTGGTGACAAAATATATGCTCTAAGACTCAACATTACAAATTCTGAAACTTGGAAGACCTTGGAGATGGGTACCAGAGTAGAAAATAAACTCATAGTCCCCTAACTCCCAACCTAAACAAAGGTGGGGGAATAGGGGAGGGGCAATAAAGAGAGAAAGAGGAAAATAGAGGGAACAGAAAAATGCTTAAACTGCACCAGTTAAAACATTTGGAAAGGCAGACAAAATTTAAAATGTGACAGGATCAGCAGGATTCTTAAAACACAGCAAACAGTTTAAACTCAAATCATAAAAAGAAAGCTGTGTGAGGGGTCTTCAGCCATCTTTGGTTTCCTTAGTTGACCATTGACCTCCTTTAAACAACAGGTTATTTCCCCAGCCCAGACAGCCAGGAATTAAACCACAGGGAAATCCCCTGCAGTGGAACCACTTAAGAATCCAGCCAGAAAGAACTTCTAGGACAACTCAAAGCCTGCTAAAACTCCCTTTTCCTCATTCTGAACAAGAGGAAGGGAGTGTGGTGCACACCTGTATAAAAATGAACCTAACCCAGCACTCTTCTCAGCCTCTGCAATCCAGACAGAGATAGAAAACTCTACGCAGTTTCCACTCAACTCAGAGAAAGAGAAACAAAGCAGCTTACACCTCCAGGAGAGGAAAGTAGATTCATTAGGAGAAAAGGATTTTCAACCAGTAATGTTGTGGGGAGGCACCATGAGAAGCCTAGCAAATGACCCTGGGATCATGGGGCCATACCAGAGGGAAGCTGCCTGAACATATTGTGATATAGAGACCCAATTCCTGAATGGTGGCAGCTGTAAATAGGTTTCTAGGATAAGTTCCCTGAACACCCTAGGAAACTTATGCTGAAGATACCTGCAAAGATAGTCAGAGGAAATTTAATTAAGGCTGAAAATTACTAGAGCCTAGGCAACAGGAAGTATCTGCTTCCAGCCTCAACTGGAAACCAGCCAGATGCATGATCTCAACAATATTCAGCCATCAAGAGACTCACTTCACAGGTATTGGCACTCAGACTGAAGGAGAAAGGATGGATAAAGACATACCATTCACATGGGACTCCTAAGCAAGCAGGAGTAGCTATTTTTATATCAGATAAGTGGATTTAATTCAACATTATTCAGAAGAGCCAAAGGTCATTTCATACTGCATGTGGAATTGTACATCATGATGTGTAATAAAAGTAAATATCTATGCCATGAACAATGGAGTATCTATGTCATAAAGCACACACTTCTAAATATGAAGAATCAAATAGACTATGTTACAATACTGTGGGATGGCTTTAATCCACATTTCTCACCACTGAATTGATCATGCAAACAAACTAAGTAAATATTCTACAGAATAAAAATTACATGTAATAATAGGGACCAAAAAGACATCTATAGAATATCTTATCAATGAAATAACTTTAACTTAGCACAAGAAATATTTTCTAACTGAGACAGTGTTTTAGGTTACAAACTAAATCTTAGCAAATACCAAAAAATAGATTTAATATCTTGTGTTCTATCAGGCCATAATGGGAAGAAAGTAGAAATCAATGATAATATAAACAGAAATCATCATAATTACTGGATGTTAAATAATACATTTTTGAATGATGAATAGATAGCAGAAAATTTTAAGAGAAAATAAATTTGTTTTTAGAAATAAATGAGAGTGGTGATACAACATATCAAAATTTCTAGGACACTATGAAGGCAGTTCTGAAAGTTTATATCATTTAGTTCATACATTAAAAGAATAGAAAGATACCAAATAATCTAACATTATATCTCAAGGCCCTAGAAAAAGAACAAATCAACATCAAAATCATCACAAGGTGTGAAACAATTAAAAACAGCCAAAATCAATGAAACTGAGAATAAAAAAATAAGATCAATTCAACAAAGTGTTGATTTTTTAAAAGGATCAATAAGGTTCATCAATCCTTAGGCAAACTACCAAAATAAAGTGTGACAAACATCTAATTAATAAAATTTGTGATAAAAAAGAAATATCACCAGAGATACTACTGAATTCCATGGGATCATCAGAAAATATTTTGAAAATTTATACTCCAAAAGACTAGAAAATCTTGAAGTTATTGATAAATTCCAAGGGACATATGGCCTGTACATATTGAAACATGATACAGAAAACAGATCCATATCAAATAAAGAGATTCAAGTATCTATCAAAAGGCTGCCAAGAAAGAAAAGTCCAGAACTAGAAGGTTTCTCAGTGAGTTTTCCCAGACTTTTAAAGAACTAATAACAATCATCCTCAAATTAATCAATGAAGTAGAAAATGAGGGAACAGTACCTAACACATTCTATGAAGCCAGTAGAATTCTGACTTTAAAACCGGGCAAAGAAAATACAAGAATGTTCAGAGAAGAAATGTTTGGGTTATAAGAGCCTTAAACCAATTAGTGATTTAATCACCTGATAGTATTAATTGAGTGGTAACTGAAGGCAGGTAGGGAGTGGCTGAAGGATGTGGGACATTGGGGCATGACTTTGGGATATATGTTTTGCATCTGGTGAGTGGACTTTCTCTCTCTCTCTCTCTCCCTCTCTCTCTCCTAGTAATTATGAGAGCAGCTTATCTCTTCCACACAATTCTTCCATGATGTTCTGCTTCACTTCAAGCCCCAAGGAATGGAGCCAACTTTCTATGAACTTATACATCTGAAACAATAATCCCTCAAGTAAATTTTTCTCTTCTACAGTTATTATGGTTGGGTCTTTTAATCACAGTAATGAAAAAGTTGACGAAAACAGAAAGAAAACTACAGACCAAAATCCTTGATGAACATAGATACAAAATTTCTAAATAAATTAATGGAAAACAGCATAGAAAATCACATTAAAAGATCAAGTGCATCACAGGCAATTGGGATTTATCCCAGAGATGCAATGTTGGTCAACATATGGAAATCAGTAAATGTAATAAAACACATAAATAAATATAAGGGTAAATATCATGTGGTTATTTCAAGAGATAAAGAAAAAGCACTTGAAAAAGTAGAACACACATTTTTAATATACTAGAGAAACTAGGGATAGAAGAAAATTACCTACACATTGTAAAGGGTATATATGATAAGCCTAAGGCAGGCATTATACAAAAGAAGAGAAATTGAAAGCATTTTCTCTAAAAACAGGAAAAGAAAGCATGCCCACCATTCCCACTATTTTTCAGTATAGTCCCTGAAATTCCAGTCAGAGCAATTAGGCAAAAGTAGAAAATTAAATATATATAGAAAAAGAAGAGTTCCAATTATTTCTCTTTTCTGAATTCATGATCCTATATTTAGAAGAACCAACAAAATCCACCAGAAAACATTTAGAATACATAAATAAATTGAGGAAAATAGCAGGATACAATGTCAAAACCCATGAATCTATGACATTCTTATTTACAATGATTAATCTGCTGAAAAAGAAATTGGGAATAAGATACCATTCACAATATTCTCAAAAATAAATAAAATACTTGGGCATCAATCTAGGGAAAGAGGTAAAGTACTTTTACAATGAAAATTAAAGAACACTGAATGGGGGCCAAGATGGTGGACTAGAGGGCGACTGCATTTCACGTTGCTCCAGGACGCAAGATTCAAAAGTGGAGATAGTGAGAGACTTGGGACCAACTCAAAGCCGCCGGGTGAGTCTCTCCCATTGGGGAGGCGTCCCGGATGGGGCAATAGCCCCAGAACGCAGGGAACTTTGTGAAGTAGAGTTGCTCGGCGAGACGCCCCTCCCCCCTACTGGAGCGGTAAACAGGGACAACTGGGATCATCGTAGAGGAGGCGGCTCAGCACAGCGCTTGGACTCAGAGCAACCACTGGGGCTCGGGCGGCTGCCTGAGGAGGAGCTGTGTGGCGAGCTGTTTAGACCCAGAAAGACCGCTTCTGAACACCAGGGGGTTGCCCGGAGGAAGAGGAGAAGCCCGGCGGGTCGCTTGGTCTAGGAGTGACTGCATCAGAACCACAGGCAGTTGCCAGAGGAGGAGCTGCATGGTGAGCTGTTTGAACTCAGAACGACTGCTCCAGAACACTGGTGGCCTGCCTGGAGGAGGAGAGCAGTGGGATGCTTGGTCTAGGAGTGACTGCATCAGAGCCACAGGTGGTTGCCAGAGGAGGAGGCGAGTGGTGAGTTATTGGACTAAAAGCGACCGCTCCTGAACACCGGTGGCCTGCCTGGAGGAGGAGCGTGGTGGGTCACTTGGTCTTGGAGCCACCGCTCCTGAACACCCGGGGAGCTACCCCAAGGAGGAGGAGGAGGAACAGGGTGGGTCACTTGGACTTGGAGTGACTGCCTAGGGCTACGGGTGGTTGGCGGGAGAAGGAGACCCGAAGTGAGTTGTTTGAACTCCTAGTGACTGCATAGGAAACCGGGTGGCTGTCCAGAGGAGGAGGTGTGTGGCGGGTCTCTGGGTCTCGGAGCTATTGTATGGGGCTCCAGGTGGTGGCTCAGAGGAGGGGCTGCATAGCCAGGTGATTGGTGCAGAGCAGGGTCCCAGGAGCTAGGTGGCTTCTTGCTGGAAGAGCCACACAGAGACACGCCTAGGGGTGGAGCGAATTTTCCAGGGTTGCGGGCAGATTCTCTGGGAGAGGCAGGCTAAGGAGACTCGCCAGCGAAGGGTGAGGCTCCCAAGCCCAGGACGTAGGTCCGGGCCCCTGGGATCGTTGCAGAGGAAGACAGCCCAGCCCAGGCACTAGTTGTAGATTGAGGGGAACCTGTAGGAGGGGAACTGACCAGCGAGACGTCCCCACCGAGTGAGTCTTCCCGGTCGGGGGAGGTTTTCCCACAGGGAAGGTAAAACCAGAGACACAGGCATAAACAGGCCTTGCCTCAGCCCGCAGTCTAGTTCCCCATTGGATGACCATTGGTCAACAAATGGAGGCACCTCTGCCCACTAGCAGGGAATATACGCCACCTGAGGGTCACCACCCCTAGAGAGGCAGCTTCTTCATGGAGCTCTGCATTATCAACTTCCTCCAAGACTTCAGGCTACTGAAGGATAAGAGGGGATATACTAGCAATCTTCAAGGACATTATAAGTTGATAGAGGAAATCTGCAATATCTTAATGACCCACTGATTTCTGAACAATATGAGAAAACAAGGGAAGAAAATGCCCCAAACAAATCTAGATGTTACATCAATAAAATCCAACGACAGCATGGCAGAAGAAATGACAGAAAAAGAGTTCAGAATGTACATAATTAAAATGATTAGGGAAGCAAACGATGAGATGAAAGAGCAAATGCTGGCATTGAACGATCGCACCAATCAACAGTTAACAGAGCAAATTCAGGAAGCAAAAGATCAATAAAGAGTGAGAGATATTGAAAAAAAACCAAACAGAAATCCTTGAAATGAAGGAAACAATAAACCAAATTAAGAACTCCATAGAAAGCATAACCAATAGGATAGAACAGCTGGAAGACAGAACTTCAGATATTGAAGACAAAATATTTAACCTCGAAAACAAAGTTGAACAAACAGAGCAGATGGTGAGAAATCATGAACAGAATCTCCAAGAACTATGGGATATCATGAAAAGGCCAAATTTGAGAATTATTGGGTTTGAGGAAGGCTTAGAGAAACAAACCAAAGGAATGAACAATCTATTCAATGAAATAATATCAGAAAAATTCCCAAATCTGAAGAATGAAATGGAAAAAAAAGTCCAAGAGGCTTATAGGACTCCAAATACACAAAATTACAACAGACCCACACCAAGGCACATTATAATGAAAATACCTAACTTACAAAATAAGACAGAATTTTAAAGGCTGTGAGAGAAAAGAACCAAATTACATTCAGGGGGAAGCCAATACGGATATCAGCAGATTTTTCAATCCAGACCATAAAAGCTAGAAGGGCCTAGAACAACATTTTTCAAGCTCTGAAAGAAAATGGATGCCAACCAAGAATCTTATACCCAGCAAAACTTACCTTCAAATTTGACGATGAAATAAAATCATTCCATGATAAACAAAAGCTAAAAGAATTTACAAAAAGAAAGCTAGCATTACAGAACATTCTCAGCAAAATATTTCATGAGGAAGAGATAAAAAACAAAGAAGCAAATCAGCAAAGGGAGGAATTATCCTAAAGGAACTGTCAAATAAAGGAGGAACCAAGATGTGTCAAAAATTTTAAATATGAACCAAATGACCGGGAATACAAATCATATCTCAATAATAACCCTGAATGTTAATGGCCTGTTTTCATCAATCAAAAGACATAGACTGGCAGATTGGATTAAAAAGAAAGATCCAACAATAGGTTGCCTGCAAGAGACTCACCTCATAGAAAGAGATACCCATAGACTAAAGGTGAAAGGATGGGGAAAAACATACCATGCACAAGGACTCAGCAAAAGAGCTGGAGTATCCATCCTCATTTCAGATAATGTGGACTTCAAACCAAGGTTAGTCAGAAGGGATAAAGAAGGACATTTCATACTGCTTAAGGGAAGCACAAATCAGCAACTTATGACAATCATAAACATCTATGCCCCAAACAGTGGCTCATCCATGTATGTTACACAAATCCTTCACAATTTTAGAAACCAAATAGACCATAACACAATAATACTAGGTGATTTTAACACACCTCTTTCACCACTGGACAGATCTTCCAAACAAAAATTGAACAAAGAAACCATAGATCTCAATAACACAATTGATAATTTAGACTTAACAGACATTTATAGAATATACCATCCAACCAAGAGCGAATACACTTTCTTCTCAGCAGCACATGGATCTTTCTATAAAATAGACCACATATTATGCCACAAAGCTAATGTCAGCAAATACAAGAAGATAGAGACTCTACCTTGTATTCTATCAGATCATAATGGATTGAAGTTAAAAATAAATGAAAGAGTAAAAAACAGAAACTACTCCAACACCTGGAGATTAAACAATATGCTATTATATGATGAATGGATAACAGAAGATATTAGGAAGGATTAAAAAGTTCTTGGAGGTAAATGAGAACAAAGAAACATCGTATCAAAATCTCTGGGACACTATGAAAGCAGTACTTAGAGGAAGATTTATTTCATGGAGCGCATTTAATAAAAGAAGTAAAACTCAAAAAATAAATGACCTAACACTACAGCTCAAAGCCCTAGAAAAAGAAGAACAGACCAACACCAAAAGTAGTAGAAGACAGGAAATAGTTAAACTCAGAGCTGAAATCAACGAAATTGAAACAAAAGAAACAATACAAAAAATTTACAAAATAAATAGTTGGTTCTTCGAAAAAATAAACAAAATTGATAAACCTTTAGCCACTCTAACAAAGAGAAGACGAGAGAAAACCCAAATCACTAAAATTCGGAATGAACAAGGAAATATCACAACAGACACGACTGAAATACAAAACATAATTAGAAGCTATTTTGAAAATCTATACTCCAACAAAATAGAAAATTTCGAAGACATCAACAGGTTTCTAGAGTCATATGAATTGCCTAAACTGAACGAGGAGGACATACACAATTTAAATAGACCAATTTCAAGTAATGAAATAGAAGAAGTCATCAAAAGCTTTCCAACAAAGAAAAGTCCAGGACCAGATGGGTTCTCAGCCGAGTTCTACAAAACTTTTAAACAAGAGCTCATTCCAATACTTCTCAAAGTATTCCATAAAATAGAACAGGAGGGAACTCTCCCAAACTCATTCTATGAAGCCAATATTACCCTGATTCCTAAACGAGACAGAGACACATCGAGGAAAGAAAATTTCAGACCAATATCCTTAATGAACATCGACGCAAAAATTCTCAACAAAATTTTAGCAAATCGCATACAAACATATTAAAAAGATAGTGCACCATGATCAAGTCAGTTTCATCCCAGGGATGCAAGGTTGATTCAACATCAGGAAATCAATAAATGTCATTCACCATATCAATAGACTTAAAGTCAAGAATCACAAGATTATTTCGATAGATGCAGAAAAAGCATTTGATAAAATACAGCACCCCTTCATGCTCAAAACACTAGAAAAAATAGGGATAGTGGGAACATTCCTTAACATTGTAAAGGCCATCTACACTAAGCCCATGGCTAATATCATTCTAAATGGTGAAAAACTGAAAGCATTCCCTCTAAAAACTGGAACAAGGCAGGGATGCCCTCTTTCACCACTTCTATTCAATATCGTCCTTGAAACTCTAGCCAGAGCAATTAGAGAGACCAAAGATATTAAAGGGATACGAATAGGAAAAGAAGAACTCAAACTCTCCCTATTTGCTGATGATATGATTGTATACTTAGAGGAACCAGGAAATTCCACCAGAAAACTTTTAGATCTCATAAGTGAATTCAGTAAAGTAGCGGGATATAAGATCAATGCACATAAATCTAAGGCATTTTTATACATAAGTGATGAATCTTCAGAAAGAGAAATAAGGAAAACTACCCCATTCACAATAGCTTCGAAGAAAATAAAGTATTTGGGAATCAATCTCACAAAAGAGGTGAAAGACCTCTACAATGAGAACTACAGAACACTAAAGAAAGAAATTAAAGAAAACCTTAGAAGATGGAAAGATCTCCCATGTTCTTGGATAGGAAGAATTAATATTGTCAAAATGGCCATACTACCAAAAGTGCTATACAGATTCAATGCAATTCCAATTAAAATCCCAATGATGTACCTTACAGAAATAGAGCAAGCAATTATGAAATTCATCTGGAAGAATAAAAAACCAGAATAGCTAAAGCAATCCTTGTCAGAAAGAGTGAAGCAGGGGGTATCGCAATACCAGATCTTCAACTCTACTACAAAGCAATAGTAACAAAAACGGCATGGTATTGGTACCAAAATAGAAAGGTGGATCAATGGTACAGAATAGAGGACACGGACACAAACCCAATAAATACAATTTCTCATACTAGACAAAGGGGCCAAAAATATGCAATGGAGAAAAGATAGCCTCTTCAACAAATGGTGCTGGGAAAATTGGAAATCCATATGCAACAGAATGAAACTAAACCCATATCTCTCACCATGCATGAAACTAAACTCAAAATGGATTAAGGATCTCGGAATCAGACCAGAGACCTTTCATCTTATAGAAGAAAAAGTAGGTCCAGAGCTTCAACATGTCAGCTTAGGACCAGACTTCCTCAACAGGACTCCCATAGCACAAGAAATAAAAGCAAGAATTAATAACTGGAATAGATTCAAACTAAAAAGCTTTCTCTCAGCAAAGGAAGCTATCAGCAATGCGAAGAAAGAGCCTACAGAGTGGGAGAAAATCTTTGCCAATCATACTTCAGATAGAGCACTAATCTCCAGAATCTATAAATAACCCAAAACACTCTACACCAAGAATGTAAATAATCCAATTGACAAATGGGCTAAAGAAATGAATAGACACTTCACAGAAGAGGATATACAAGCAATCAACAAACATATGGAAAAATGTTCAACATCTCTAGTAATAAGAGAAATGCAAATCAAAACCACCCTAAGATTCCATCTCACCCCAATTAGAATGGCGATTATCAAGAATACAAGCAACAACAGGTGTTGGCGAGGATGTGGGGAGAAAGGTACACTCTTACATTGCTGGTGGCACTGCAAATTAGTGCAGCCACTCTGGAAAGCAGTGTGGAGATAACTTAGAAAACTTGGAATGGAACCACCATTTGACCCAGCTATCCCACTCCTTGGCCTATACCCAAAGGACTTAAAATCAGCATATTACAGAGATACAGCCACATCAATGTTCATAGCTGCTCAGTTCACAATAGCCAGATTGTGGAACCAACCTAGATGTCCTTCAATTGATGAATGGATAAAGAAAATGTGGTATATATATACAATGGAGTATTATTCAGCCATAAAGAATGATAAAATTATGGCATTTGCAGGCAAATGGATGAAACTGGAGAATATCATGCTAAGTGAGATAAGCCAATCTCAAAAAACCAAAGGACGAATGATATCGCTAATAAGTGGACGATGACACATAATGGGGGGTGGGAAGGGTTAGTGTTGTGGTTGGTGTTGGGTTTAGGGAGGGGGGCAGGAATGGAGGAAGGAAAATCTGTATAGATTGAGGGGAGGGTGGGAGGGGTGGGGGGAAGGGAAAAAATGGCAGAATGAATCAAACAACATCACCCTATGTAAATTTATGATTACACAAATGGTATGCCTTTACACCATGTACAGACAGAGAAACAACATGTATCCCATTTTTTTACAATAAAAAAAATAAAGAACACTGAAGAAAGAAATTAGAGAAGACCTTAGAAGAAATACAAAATTGGTCTGGGGATTTAGTTCAGTGTTAACGTGCCCAGTGCCCTCCAAATAAGAAAAACATGTCATATGAGTTACTGGTTGAAGTTGAGCTACGTATAAATTATCCAAGAAGAAAGAGTTATTAGACTAGTAAGAATCTACTGCAGGGATCAAGAGGAAAATTTCTTCTGGAAATAGAAATTAGAGATAAATGAAGTAAAAGGGAGATAGATATATATATAGAAATAGCTAAAACTTTTGAAAAAACCTATAGAATAAATGAAGGTCATAAAATATTTGTATGTAAGAGGAAAATGAAGACAGATAAGTCAAAAAATTTAAATAACTCAAAACTTAGATGGAGCTATGACAATAAAAGATCAGCTCTTGATAAGGCATGTGGCATTCATCCGCTGACCTCTTCTATGAAGTGACATCCTTCACTATGCCCTTGGGACTAGTCACAATTCTACATTTCCTAAACATGTATTTAGCATTTATCCATTTAAAAAATGTTAAATGCTACACTATGATTGTACACATTTATGTGTCACACATATAATATTTTGATTTGTGTATAAACATTAGGATACTTAGAAAATCTATTACCTGAAATGTGAATCAAGTCTTGTTTTGGGGACATTCAAATTTATGTTTTCTATTTTGAAATACATAAATTATTGTTGACAACATTCACCCTCCTATGCTAGGAACCATGAGTACTTAATCTCTCCCATATGCTGTGAGAGCATACAGGATAGATTATAATCTTAGTCTAGAGACTGAGAAAAAGTTTTCTCAATTGTATCACAAATAGATCAAATGCAAAGTGTTTGTAACAGTCAGGTGAGAAGAAGTGCAAATATTCTTTCAGGAAGATGAAAAGGAGTGATAGAATGTCCTCAGAAAGACAGCATAAATTATAAGAGTCACTGGCAAACATTACTGGAAAATCATGGAATGCATATTAGGCTGTGCACTAATGGAGATAATGTTACAAAAAAGGCAAGGGCCAAACCACATATGTTCCTGTCATGTATCTTAAAGATATCAGTAGAAATATTTTAGCAAAAAATTCATTAAAGTTTTGAAGCAGTGTACTTATCTGGTGGGGGACATTTGTATTTCTATTCCATAATACTATTTTGCTGTAGTCTGGAAAGTAAGTTCAATGACAAAAGATTGTACTTAGTGAAATGACTAAGAAAACAGCTCTTCAGGAGAAACTAGGTGGAATTGTCTACTTGGTGTAAGAAAAGATGTAGAAGAGGGAATGATTTCCAATTTTGAGGACTTGAAATAGGCAGAAAACACACATCATGTAGGCTATAAGTTTTTTAAAGTGTTGAATAAAAATTCTAGAAACCAAGAGGTGTCTCAGAGAGAAATTTTTTAAAGGATTCATTGAGTATAAAAAATGCTAGAGAAAAGAATGGGTCCTGAGACACATTCCCTAAGCCACCAGAATTATGGATAAGAAGCACTTGGGAAATTATCTTCCAGCTCTAAAAGACCAGAGTATTTTATAATGGAAGTTTATGGAGAAGAACATATATTGCTCATATTGAACCTATGTTGGCTCCAGATGAGAATAGAAGGACAATGCAAAGTTAGGAAATTTTGAGGATAGGACAAGTTTGGGAATGTAAGAAGAGCTGCTGCTCCTTGACTGGTAGGGAATGTAAAGCACCTTGATGTGCATGCTCCTGGGACTTTGAATGGAGGTTTGAAATGTAAACTTAGAAGTTAGGAGCAGTTCTTTTTGCTCTGATTTCCCTGTTCTTTTGGAACTGTTAGTTGAATTGCTTTCTTAACATCTCCTCTCTTCCATTCTCTGGCTTATAACAAAATTAAGACATCTCATTGTTTTATCAGTGGAAATTGTAATTTTGTGCTTCTAATGTAGAAACTAGATATTCAAAAGTATGAATCAATAAAATAGGGAAAATCTTTCACTTTCCAAATTTACCTTGGGGCAGAAGAACTTTTAGTGTGAATTATGGATGCATTGAAGCTGAGATGCCCTTTACAAGTGTAGACAAAGAAGTTCAGAAGAAAATGTGGCATTCAATATATATTTAAGTTCATTTCCTAAATTGAATACATAAATGATTGAATAAAGAAGGCATTTAATGAGCTTATTTGTTACCAAGAGAAGCAGAACATACTCACTGGTGAATATTAGAAATTGCACAGATAACTAAGTTACTTGTCATAGGTCATCTGGAAACATCAATGAAAGATTTAAAATAAAATAATTATATATCACCAATAAAAATGTGGAAAAATAAAATAAATTGGAAAGGAAGTGCAAGATTTTATGAAATTATATTGAGGCCAGATTTTCTTTAAAATTGCAACACTTTCTCTGAATGCCTGATACACTAGATTCACTGGAATTTTATTCATTCACATGACTATGTGAATTTCATAATCTTATGAGTGGATTTTTTATATATGTTACTTCCAGTCTTGTCTTTAGAACATACCATGGAAATATGAGATAAGTGGGATTTGTAAGGAGAAAAATAATTATTTTTATTATAACATCATGAATAAATTCATAAGAAAAATGTAATTAAAATATAATGACATACTATATATAAAAAGTGCATTTATAGATTATATGCCTATCAGAATATTTCTTTTTTTATATCTTTATTTGTTTATTCTTATGTGGTGCTGAGGATTGAAGCCAGTGCCTAACATGCAAGGCAAGTGCTCTTCCACTGAGTCATAGCCCCAGACCCAAGAATAATTTCTTTAAATTATCATTCACTAATGTTATCCATTATTCAGTAGTATTTCTTACAAGTTGTATATTATTTGAATTCATCTTTTCCTATTCTACTTGCTATGTGAGATTAAATATAATATTTTAACTATAATGACATCATATTGGAATATATATATTTTCAATTCAAATAAAATATTCTCCAATTTTTTAATAAATTTTTTCCTTCCATAATTTAATTGACTGAATTTAGGGCATACTAGTAGTATATATCAACATTTTATAATCTTTCAATAGAGGAAAATTTATGTTTTGATTGTGAAAATTGTTTTCAAGGATAAGGGCATCTTATGTACAGAGACATTAAGGTATTTATTCTATAGTACATTTCTTGGGCATGCAATTATTTTGAATATTTCCTTATGGTGCATTGTTGAATGTGGGTTATTTTAATCTCCTAGTACACTGGAATGCAACCGAGCTCTCTCTTCAGATCTACCAATATGTGATTACATATTTAAGAGCTGTAATGGTAAGAGCATATATATTTAGTATCATTAAATTCTTCAAATACATTGATTTCTTTATCAGTCTACATTGATCATCTTTGTCTTTTTATATCATGATTGACTTAAAGTTTTCTTCTGATTTATACATAGCAATTACCTTGCATTTTTGTTTGGGTTTGGTTTCAAATTTCATGGAATCTTTTTCTCTATACTTTCATTTTCCAATTTTGTGCATCCTTCAGTTGGCATGAGTCTCTTGTAGGAAATGTGCAGATAAATATTTTTAAAATTTGCTCAATCATATTCTTTGAGTGGAGAATCCAATCATGTTTTTACATATATTTCAAAAGACAGATGTACCAGTTTAAATTTTCTCTAATAAAACTTCCAATAAAAGAGGGGAATCTCTTCAATTATTATCAATAGTGAAAATTTAAACTTCTTAATTTAATTGTAATTTAACTTATAGTTATATATTATTTATTGCAGACATTGAAAAAATAAATTTTGTCAGTTTTTTAACCTATTACTTAATAATAATGTCTCAAGTTTTTCACTGAATAGTTATTCAGCACTGCTTGTCAGACATCAGAGTAAAAAAGATCATCACCATTACCATCATCATCATTGTTACCTTATATTTTTAACCAGTATGTAATTTTTGTGGGTCTGACTCATGCACAACTCTAGAGAATGAGAATAAATATACTAGTACTTTGTGAAAAACACAAAAGCATGGTTCAAATAATTTTTCCTAAATCATAAACCAGTTAATTTTCTGAAAATTTTGGACTAATTATTATAGTTTTGTATTGGCATATTATTTTCTTTCTAATTTGCATTTCTCTAGTGTCTAACAATATTGAATGTCTTTTTAAGCCTTTATTTGCATTTTTATCTTTTCTTTGAATTTTCTATTCCAATATTTTGTCAATTGAAAAAAGTGTGCACTAATTGGGTTATTCTATTTTGAGCTTTGAAGGTTATACACCTGTCATGTATAAATTTATATTTGTACATATTTTGTCATTGTGTGTGGTTTGTGTTGCATTTCCTTTAGAATGTCTTTAAATGTCAGAAATTTTTATTTTTAGTCTCTTTTATAGTTTTTCTTTCATTCTACATAAAAATGTTTTCCCTACTCATCATTTTTGGCAGTGTTTTTATATTTCAGGTTAAAGTTTCTTTCTGTGATGTCTAGTCAGCTATTAATGACACACACTACACACACTATATTTTTGTCTTTTGAGGTTTATTTTATATTTAATTTTTAACATAAGAAGGCCATTACATCCTCTACTATCTTGAACATATAAAATGTATATTTTAATAATTGTTTAGTGTCTTTATTAGTTCACTTAGATATTTCTGGGTCACTTTTTGTGGACTTATTTTACTGTACTTTATACATATTTTGCTGATATTTTGACAATCCTGATAAATTCCATTGGATACTGGAACTGTGAATTCTGTTTTATATTGATACAAATTCTGTTGTTAAAATTATTATTTTGTTATTTTTATTATTTTATGGTTATTATTCTTTGCAGAACTAGGGATTGATTTCACACTACCATGGAGCTACATCTTCAGTCCTTTATTTATTTTGAGATAGGATCTCACCAAGTTGCCCAGGCTGAACTGGAACTTGAGATTCTCCTGCCTCCACCATTCACATAACACAGACTGCACATGCATGCCACTGTGCAAAGATAGAAAACAAAATTGATTTTACATTGTTTTTTGTTTTGTTTTATTTTAAACAGGGGATTGCACTCCTGGCTGCTGATTGGACCATTTCAAAAGAAGCCTATTCTCTCATTGACTCACTGTATTCTGGGAAAATGTGGAGGTGTCCATCAGAGGCTGTGGGGAGAAAGCAACATACACACAGCAAGCCAACACTGCCCCAGCACTCCCTTTAGATCTGCACATCCGCAGCACAGTACAGGAGAGGAGGAGCCCGCGCCTGGCCAGCAGCCTCAGCCAGGCATCGCGCCTTGCCTTGGATGCATCCCCACATGTGCTGGTGAGTGGGAAGTGCTGTCCGCTGTGCCTGCTGCCCCCTACCAGAGGGTACATGGGAAGGGGGTGTGGACGGGGACCAGGGGCTCAGGCCTGGTGGGAAGTGGAGGGTAGAGGTACACCACTGGAACTCCCGTGCCAGTCACCTGTTGGGTTGGTCGTGGATCCCGGGTTGCCCAGGCATTTCCATGGGTTGGGTAGGGTGTGCATGGATGTCTGTCCCACTCCTTCTGGGAGTCGACTCTGTCCACCGCCTTCCGTGCTTGTGACGGCTTCGGTATCTAGGGGAGGCCAGTCTTTCTGTGAGGCGGAAGGCCCCTGAGACACTGAGATCTTCTAGGTGGGTGTGGGTCTGGGGGTGCGGATCGCTCTGTTCCGTTGCCTCCTGCAAGGAAGAAAGGGGCACAGGTCCGCAGGATGTGGGTAAGAAGACGGTAGCCAGGGGTGTTCCAGCTCCTTGGAGAGGCCTGGGTCCTGTACGGAGGAGAAGGAGGAACAGGAGGAGCAGGAGGAGCAGAAGGAGTAGAAGGAGTAGGAGGAGTCCTAGTGTGGGAAGCAGGCAAAGACCAAGACCAGGGCAGCCTTCTGCTGGTGGGTCACACACTGAGTGTCAGTCAGGAGCAGAGGTGGAGGGAATGTGGGAGAGTGAAAGAACCAGGGGAAGGGATGCAAAGCATTTTGTGGTTGCAGTCATTGTTTTGGGTGTCTTTGGGCCCTATTCATTTGCTCCCCAAATCCACTGGATAGCTCCAGGTTCTCTCCCTCCAATCACCCCCACACTGGCCACATAGACTCTCCTGTGGCTTCCCTCTCTCCTCCTCAACTTTTCACACACTCCTTTTTTTGGGTAAGCAGTATTTTGCCTTCAGCTTGGGGAACCTTTGCTAACAACGGGATGCCTGAATTTGTTCTGACCATGAACTGCTTTAAATTCCTCTCTTCCTCCTGTTCTTTCCTTTCTGGGACCTAGAATGTTCCATGACCACTAACAATTAGCTTTTCTTCTGCAAAAATGGCAAAAAACATTTAGTTGAAACACATGACGCCTCTCTTATGTGTCTTATGTGACCAAGACACATCAATGGTCATGTTTCCATAGCCTTAGCCTGTGTCTTAATTTTCTAGACCCAGAACTAGCAGATTTTGTTTTGAGTCTTGGTCACTTCTAGGTTCATCAAAGCATAATCAGCTGGACCTTCTGTCATTTATCAGGAAATGTTTGACTTAATGATGGATAACTCTCTCTTCAATATTTACATTACTTTTTTGAGGGGGTGTTTTGTTGAAGGATTTCTTTAGGAAAGCATTATGCAAGATGATCAGAGGAACAAATTTGAGTTACCATGTTTTAGGTTGACTTTGTTAACACATTGGACAGAAGAAAATGAATGGAATTTTATGACCTCTAATGCCTTGAGTTGATCTAAAATCTTTCTCAAAGCTAGAAATAAGGCTGAAGACTAAATTTTCAGAAAAAAGAATTGCTAGTGGTAATATCCTTTGTTTTTGTTCTTTTGAGTCTGAGGAGTTGACTTAACTTTGGAGGTTGCTTTGTTGATGAAGTTATTTCAGTCTTTGTGATTCTAGCATCTACATACTTGCATCAACAATGGGTTGGAACAAAAGAAGAAATGTGACTATACCTAAGATACATTCTGTTTTTATTTTTTAACATTATGAGAGACAATTTGGGAATATAAGGGTATTATACTTTTATCTGGCAAACCATTTTATAGGCCAGAAGCACTAAGAGTTTGAATACTGTGCTTCAAAAAAATTAGTCTTTGAATTTAAAATTATTTGACTTTAAATTTATTAGGCAAATATAATTCATTACTTATTTTATAATGAAAATAACATTATTGCTGTATGATTGGGAAGATTATCAAAGAAATACCTGTTTAATGCAGGGACATTGATATTGACATCACTCTTTCAGATCTTGCTGCCAAAGAAGTATTGAAAATATAAAAATTAATAGCTTTCAGTTCAGGGACCTCTCTCTGAATTATGGGGCCTCTATCCCATCCTAACTGAGTCTTTTTTGAAATTAACTGATCGTATTCATAATCATGAATGATTATATATATATATATATACATATATATATATGTACAACACATGGAAAGGCCATACTAAGTGTCCATTAATCTTTTTTCTTTCTTTTCTTTCTTCCTGTTTATTAGTGCTTGCTTAGGTTATCAAAATTTACATCACTGAAAGGAAATATACCAAAAAGAGAAGGAAGACTTCTGTATGGTAGAATTTATAGGTCACTATATTCTTTCTCTGTAATTTTACAAATTTTCATGTTACTTTTATACTTGGAAAAAAATAAATGCAAAATAAAAGTCTTGTTACTATCTTAATTTGCCTATGACTAAAATAAGCTTTTATAAAGTGCGTAATTCATTCTACTCCTTGGTTCAGGCCAACAAAGTAACTTTCAGTTTTCAATAGTTAAAATAGTGTAGACTGTCATATGCTCTGTTTACCAGAAGAACAAAAGAAACATATACAGAAAGGAAAGATAAAATTAGAATAATTGATTCAATGTGTGTGATAACCCTGTACACCTAAGCTCTTCTAAGTCATTAATTTATAAAATATAGAAAGTATTAGTTCTTTTTACTCTGTAACACAGGATAGCTCTGTTGATTAAGCAGATTTTTATATATGTGTGTAGATATGCTTAATTTTCAGAAACTGCTTCAATCCTACAATTTTGGTGGCAAGAGTAGGTGTATAAAATCATTTGCTTTGCTGTGTCAGGGCTTTTATAAGTTATTTTTAGTAATAATATTTTCCTTCATTCCCTCCAGTGATGAAGTAGAACTAACTCAAAAACATTGCAATACTTTATTGTGAACATGGAACTATAATGGCAACAGAGAAAATGATTCAAAAGTGAGCATAATGATGTCCCTTAATATTAGAAAACTATCTTTGAACTCTATTTTTGCACATTTTGCTAGTGTGTAATAATGCTGAATATTTATAATGCTATATTTTAAGCACATATTGGTATTTCCTAATCCTTACATAATTATGGTATCATGTTCTGGCATTTTCTACATAGCTTTTATATTTCCAGGGTGATAATTATTAATTTGTTGCTTCATTGGGGAAAATCTATTACATGTTAAAATCAACTTATAAAGATATTCTCTTGTAGATTTTTAAAAATGTATTTTATAAGTTCTCACTCCTTTTCTACCTGGAAAGGAGGAATAATTTTAGGTTCTTTTGAATTTTAAGTAAGCAATTTTAGCTGGACCTTTTAAATAGGAAATAGTTATTTAGAATACTTGTTATAAAACAATAATGGCATTTTGCATTTTAAATGCTGAAAACAAGAAACAAGTTTATGGCATTTAAAATGTGCTTTATATAGCATTTATGAAGTAAAACCTGCCTATACCAGAAAACCATATACAGTTCATTAGCATTCAACCTGCAATGTGGCCTTTTATTTTTGTACTAGTGGAGAGAATGAGGAATTGGACTAACTTTTAAGATTTTTTATTGTCATTAGTGGATTCATTCTCATTATTTTGCTCACTGTATAGTCAGTGTTTACTTTTGATGTCTGAAATGTTGACCTGGAAAGAATAATTGTCATGGGCCAGAAAAATCTAATGATTATAACTTTCTGTTCCTATCCTATTTTCTTTTCCTGTTGGCCAAATTGGAAAATCAATAGACATCTACCAGTAAATCTAATAATGCTGTTCTTGTGTTCTGCAGTAACTTATGGTAGTGGATACTGTATTTGAGGTGGTAGATTTGTAAAACCATGTCATATTGTGATGACATAAAAATTATCTTGCTTTTCAAAGTCTTTTTTTAAAAAGATATTTAAAATACAATCTAGCCTAGTCTACTCAAGCAGCCATAACAATATACCATACAGTGGGTGATTTAAAAAATAAACAGGTAATTTCTCAGAGATCTGGCATGCAGGAATTTGATATGAGGGTGCCATCTTACAGTTTTGGTGAGAACGTACTTCCTGCTTTGTAGAGAGCTACCTTCCTGAAATGTTGTCTCCTGAAATTTCCTCTTGTGCCTGTGTATGCAGGGAGATATGAGAGACAGGGGAAGCTGTTTCCCTCTTAAACTGTCACAAATCTTTTTTATGATTTCCTGCCTACAATACCTAATCTAAACTTAATTACCTTCCAGAGACTCACATCCATAATTATCACTCTGGGAGATTAGAACCTCAACATAGAAATTTGGGGGTCACTTAAACCTTCAGTGCATAGCATAAACTATGTGAAAGAAATTAACATTAATGACATCCTCTGCTAGGTACTATATTGCTTTCTTAAATCTTCACAAAAAGTCCATCATATAACTATTATAACTGTTTTCACATGAGGGAATACAGACCTTTGGTTAAATAATTGTCTCCAGGGTCCTACCACTGTAGTGATACTGAGATCCCAATTTAGCATTCAGACCACTATATTCAGTGCCTCCACTGGGATGGAATGTTGAAAAATTAGTTCAATGCTAACGTTTGCTTGTAAAGAAAAATGCAGTCTTGTTTAAGAGTGCTTTCAAAAAGTGAAATCAGGGCAAGGAATAAACAATTTGCATGAGAAACTTAGTCATCTAGCAGTGCCCCTGTTCAAGGACAGATAAGCTCTCTGCCCAGAGAACATTAAAAAAAAAAAAAAAACTTAAAGACATCTGGTTTCTGCTCTCAAGGCCTGGCTCCTGGCCAGATCCAGGTCTGGAGACCAAACATACTGATGAAACTGAGCCCAGTGGCTCCAGACAATAACTTTAAATGTTTACTACAGTGTATTTAAGAGAGATGAGAAGAACTCAAAGGTGACAAGACTGCTTTCTTTGGTTATGTATGCTGCAAAATGCCCATGATGTCTCTCTGATGCTGAGTTGATATGCTACCTGAGATGGTTTTCCTTTTGTATATACTTTATATGTCTTTATAAATACTATCTTTTCTTATACGGCTTGTGGTGGTACATTCAGCAGATTGGCCCACAGTTGCTGTGCACAGCAATGGAAAATACGTTTCCAGACATTGCTCTTCATTAACAGTGGTAAATTGGAAAGTCCAATCAAAATTAGATTTAAACTTAAGCAGTTTTACTACTTAAACAATGGAACCATATAAAATGTATGATCTGCGACATGTTTATTACTCAATGACTTCAAATAAGGAGCTAAAAAGATATTTAAAGTATTTATATATTTACTGAAAGCCATGAATTTATCAGTTTTTATGCATAAAATGAAATGAATATGAATTTTGAAAAACAAAAAATACAGTGCTGTGACATTGTCTTGTCATTGTGATGGAATTATTTTTAATTTGTTTTCTTTTATATTTTACTTATTTTTTAAAATTTTTTAGATGTTGATGGATGTTTGTTGTATTCACTTATTTATATGTGGTGTTGAGAATGGAATCCAATGCCTCACATACCCTAGGCAAGTGCTCTACCCGAGTCACCCCCCAGCCCCATATTTTCCTTAGGCACTTACTTATTTGTTTTGTTCTTACATGTGTTAAAATTAGCATTCAGTATTCGAGTATGTGCCACCAAAGGAAAGGCAATACAGATGCATAGACTATAAGTTGCTGCACTAGTGGGTGAAAATTTTTCCTTAAGGCAAAGGCAGATAAATTTTATATACACACACATGAGTACCCATTGGTTTTAGTATTTGTATTGCTTATTCTAAGTAAAGTATGTATTTTGAAATCATGTTTGAATACATATGTGATCACATACCAATAAATTGAAATGAGCCAGATTATTCATTTTTGTCATCACTTTTTATATTAAAAGATGGTCCTTATGACATAAATATAGAAAATTAATATTGTTAATATATAGTTCATCTCTTGCTCATATTTAAAGAACAGAAAATATTATTTCCTGGAGATAGTTCATTAAAGTGAAAAAGAGTGGCAAAAACTTGCTTTCTTTTGTTTCCAAAACATTAATGTAATATAAAAATGCTTTATCTACCTTTTATAACACATTCTTGTTTCTTTATACTGTTGTTGTAAATAATTTCAAGAGTTTTCTAATTTGTTAGCATGTTTATAAAATATGGGAATAGGATCAAAAGATAATTATCCTTTCAGTCTATTCTAGGTAAGTTATTAATTTTTATTTCTGATGTTAAATATTTAATCCAGTTATATTTATAATTGATGATTTTGTTTTTAATATGTGTTAATGTTCAATAATATAAAAAATGATAAAATTATTGAATTTGTGAGAAAATACCAATTAACAACATTGAAGCTCTTATTATTCCAAATGAAGACATCCTCCTTAAGTTAATATATATTAATAAAGAAAAAGGGTCAGAGAATGGAAATGTGTACTAGGCACTGTGGTAGATGCTCTAAATCAATGAAGAGACTGATATGTACATATTATAATGCCATGATATTTCCTTGGAGAGAAATTCACATTTTTGGGCCAAATGTCATTTACAAGACTCTGCCTCTTTTGGCTGACATTGTGCTTCAGAAGGACCATGTTTTTTTCTGCAGTCTCCCCATGTTATATATTGTTTAATACTGGGATTTGGAGAAACAATATTAATAAATTAGGGTCAGAGTAGTCATGGCCTAGAAGTAGTCAAAAGTAAATATTTATTAATTTTTGGTACCAGGGATTTAATTCAGGGGCACTTAACCCTGATTCACATCCCCAGGCCATTTTTATATTTTATTTAGAGAAAGGGCCTTGCTACATTGCTGAGGCAGGCATTGAACTCCCATTCCTCCTGCCTAAGTCTCCAGAGTCAATGGGAATGTATGTGTACAACATGTGCTTGACTCACAATAATTTTTTATACACTAGAAAATAAAAATCAAACAAAGGTTTTGAATATTGGACCTATGGAATGATAGTGGGGTGAGAGTAATATAGAAGCAGACTTTAGGCCAGTTTGCTCAGTAATTTGACATTATTGAGACTTGTTAATTACACATGATCTATAGTAACTTGTTAGGTGAAAATAGGAAAGGGATGTAGCCTTCAAGGGTTGTAGCATTCCAGTATCCATTATATGTACAGAAAATGAAAAGACACCAGAAGAACAAGTGTTTTTTTTTTTTTTATGACCTTAGGACGTATCCATAGCAACAAGGCACATACATGCAAGATAACACATGGCAAGAATCAAATACACCATGCAGACAAGCACCTCAGCACAATTCAGCAAGTATGAACTGAGCACTTATCATGTATATGCTGCTGTGCTTACAACTGGTATAAAGACATGGATAAACAGTCCATGGTAGGTATAACAGCTCAAGTTGCTTCATATAGCATCTCAGATGCAACACAAAGGCATACTGAGGCACACAAGGAACACTAAGAAGGTGGCATTAACTTCACTGAAGGGAGTTTGCTAAAGGAAGAACTTTTTGGGGGGGTGTGATTGCACTGGGCTAGGCATCAAAGAATTAGGAGGAATTTTTCTGGTAGACAGGGTGAGGAGAGCTTGTGGGCAGGGAGCAGCTAGAGGCAAGACAAAAAGGTGTGAATGAGCTTTGTGCATTGGGTAGGTGCAGAAACTCAGTAATATGGGAGGATAAATCAAAAGGGAAGGGGAATGGCAGGAGATAAAGCAATAGTCAGGATCCAAGGGGCGCAAATCTTCACTGTTTTTGAAATCACACTGAAGGCATGGATTGGAAAAAGGAGGCCAGATCAACTTAGGATGTTATCATAATATTTCAGGTGAAAGGCAGTGAGGATGTGGGATAGGGTCGGAGGAGATGGATCTGAGGGACTCAGGGAATGCCACCAATGAGACATGGGGACTAACTTGGGGTTAGGGGAAATCCAGAAGTTGAGTATGAAGAGGGTAAGGGACAGTGTAAGCTCATGAGTAAAGAGTTAAGAGTTCATTTGGAACCATGTTGAGTTTGAGGAGACTGTAGGACATTTGGGTGAAAGTATCCAGCTGTAACTGGAGAGGAGAGTTTGGGGCTGAAGAAGAGTTAGGGAGTCATAAATATGTGAGGTACAGTTAGAACCATGGAAGAGGATACGATCACTCTTGGAGAGGGTTGGGAGCCCAGGGATCTAGGGGCTGGGTGGTCAGGGAAGTTGTGGGATGAGGGTTGAAATACAGGAAGATTGGAATTCTGTGGCTCTCTGTGTATGTTAGATGAGCTCAGGATACATCAAGCAAAGTAATGCTCACAAAGTGAAATTAGGGAGTATCCAAAATTAGATTAAGGGGTAAACTAGAACTTAAGTTAAAGATGCTGTATTTTTTTTTTCTCCTTGAAACTGTGACTTTTGAATGAATACACTGTCTTAAGGTGACAGGTTGATGGCAGTGTGCAGGGGAATGGGGACCTGAGGCAGGTGGAGGGGGTTAGGTACTGTGTAGGATACCTTCTATAAAGTGATAGGAGCTGAATGCATAAGGAATGGAAATGGGGGGACACCCCACAGCATAAATTCTAGGAAAGGTGCAGAGGCCATTGTTCCATCCAGCAGAACCAGCGCAGGAGAAAGGAGACACCACCAATCTTTAGTTGACAAGATTTATTGCGTCCTCCCTGTTTTCCTGCCTCCTTTGTTATCCCCCTATCTCTCTTCTTCTACCCTCTTCCTCTCTCCTCTCCCAGGCTCCTAGGTTATCAGCCAATTGTTGCAAAGCTTTCTCTCATGCAGGAGAGCATGCAGAGGAATGTCAGCATAGCACTATGTGAATCACAAGCTGTCCATGCGCACGGCATGATATTAGATAGCCAATCCTTGAGCTTGGCATTAACACGTCATAAGTCTCCAAGGAACTCGTAAGCAAGCAACCTTTTTGGGTACTTCCTTATTTTGGTAATCAGTGCCCTTTGTCTCACAGCCAGGTGCCATCTTGTCCAAGATGGCCCTCAACAGGCTCCCCCTTTTTTGTTATAAAAAGAAAAGGACAGTGACTGTGCCTGTCTTAGGTACCAGAGTCAGACTTTATCCTTACCCATCATTGGGAGTCAAAGAGCTGTTGGCATGCTTTGATCCCTGTCTTAGGTTGGTATACAGTCCACCCTGTGCTTACCCATCATTGACTACCAGTTCTGTAATTGGGAGAGCCAAATCTGAGGATCAGAGCCTTGGTCCATGGCCATAAGGGCTTGCTGTACCACTAAGACTTGCTGTCTTTGATGACTCCTTAGAGACAACAGATATCTGAGCAGCAATAATAACAGCAAGAACAACAATCACATCATAGCAAACTTCCCATCCATTGTTTACCAAATTGTAACACTGACTGTAAGAAACTAATGGCTTCTGGCATACCCGGGACCTTGACCTATTTACCACAAATACAGAATTTTTTAATAGGGTAGTCAAATTAGTAAACTCTTTAGTCCATGTCCCATTAAGCATGCTACCAAGCCATTTGGACAAATTGGCAGCAGCAGTAATTCTAGAACAGTGTATCGGGGTAACACATAGTGCTTGGGCATGCACTAGACAGCCCATCTGTGTGGTAACAGTTAACATGTCCACTTGTTCTTGTAGTAAGTCCACCCTTTGGTTTAGGATCAGGTTTCCCATGGTGAGATGTGCATTGATGTTTTCCTGGGCTGTCAAAGCTTTGGCAGTGGCTCATGACAGATTGTTGAGCACGTGAGCAGTAGGAATAGCAGTTCCTAGGGCAAGTCCATCAGCAGTGGCAGTAGCTGCAGCAGCCACCGCAGCAACAGTGATGGCTATAATGGCTGAGATACCAAAATATCTTTTTGTTTTCATGGGTAGGAAATTCCACTCACTATGAATTAAGGTCACTGGGACTGGAATGAATTTTGGAATCCTGACAATCACAGCCAGAGGAAATAGTGAAGCATCCCAACAACTAGACACATAACACTCTTGGTTAGCACAGTTATGGACCTCAGTATCATTATTATTGTTATTAGTAATGTTAATATTAAGCTTAGAACTGTTAGACAGAATGAACACAAATGGAGACTTGACACATATGGGAGAAGGGGGGAAATCTGATAAAAGGAAGAGTAATTGTCCTCGCACTCTGTATAACTATAAATAGGTGTATTACTTCCCTTTACATAGGCTTGCTTTTCACTGCACCTTTATAGAATGAGAGAGAGATTGCCTCCCTGTATCATGGCGGTTTCTGAGGTGGCTAACCAGAGGAAGCAAAGACTATCTCTTAACTTGAAGCTTAGACTAGTAATAAGTGGCTTTACAGTGGAACCAGCTGGTAGGTAAGGGATACCTAGAAGTTTTGTACTAGGAAATAATTGAGGGAAAACTTGTGTGCCATGAGTGATATATCCCCAAAAGTTTTAGGAAGAGCTAAGAACAGCAGGCTTACCACCATCACCATCATTTTGTGTTTTGGTGACATTTTCTTTCTTATGGATAGTTCTTACCAAGCACTCCGGGACCCAGATAGGTTGTTGTTGGTCCTGAGGAAAAACACAAACAGATCCTCGCCCCCAAATTAATACTGGGTCAGGTGCTTTCCAGGTCCCAGTAAAACTGCCTCTCCACATTGCTTGTGGATGGCCACCAGACTTTCCACTAAAATGTCTGTCAGCCACATTACAGCCCATAGCATCCAAATTTTAAAAATTGAGGGTGAATAAAGCAAGGTTAAGTCTGTTCCTGGGAGGGGCTACTGCCCCTATTCCCACTTTTTGTTTAGTTAAGCAGACTTTTAATGTTTGATGAGCCCTTTCCATGATAGCTTGTCCTTGTGGATTGTAGGGTAATCCTGTAGAATGATAGATATTTAACTTTGAGCAAAACTGTTGAAATGAAGAAGTATATGCAGGCCCATTATCTGTTTTAAATGATTTTGGCCTTTCCATGGTACCAAAGGCTTGAAGGCAATGACTGATTACATCTTTTGTCTTTTCCCCTGTATGGGTGGTGGCAAATATATATCCTGAGTAGGTATCTACAGTTACATGTACAAATCTTAAAGTACCATATTCAGGGAGATGGGTGACATCCATCTGCCATAGATGATTTGGAAGGAGTCCTCTACGATTGACTCCAAAATGAGGAACAGATTAATGAGGCACACAGGCAAGACACTGTTTTACTCTATTTCTGGCTTGTTCTTTTGTAATGTTATACTTTATTTCAAGAGTAGTAGCATTGACATGAAAATCTTTATGGAAATGAATTGCTTCTTGTACAATATTAAACACATGAGAATCACAAGTAGCTGAGTCTGCAGTAGAATTTCCTTGAGCTAAAGACCCAGGTAAGCCTGAATGTGCTCTGATATGGCCTATATATAAAGGTTCTTTGTGAGCCCACAGAAGAGTTTGTACTTGATAAAAGCATTGTTGTAAGGTAGATTGAGAACTAATGGGTCCAGCTGTCTCAAACCAGGGCACAAGCTGGGCAATATAGAAACTGTCAGTATAAATATTTAAAGGTTTCTCAGGAAATGATTGTAAGGCAGTTATTACTGTTTCTAGTTCAATTTTCTGAGCAGCCTTATGAGACATAATAATAGTCTGTACTTTATCAGAAACTACTATAGCTGTACCAGAGGAGGAGCCATCTGTAAAGATTGTTTTTGCTGCTGGGATAGGTCAAGCCTTAACAACCTGAGGGAAAATAACAGGATGTCTTTTGAAGAAGCTGACAATAGGTGAACTTGGCAAGTGATTATCAAATGTGGCCATGGTGGAACAATGGACAATTGCCCAATCTTCATTATTGTTAACAAGTATTTCAATCTGTTTTCCTGTGTATGGGACAATAACTCTTTGAGGATGAACTCCAAAACCTCAAAGGGCTGTCTTAAGTTCTAATGTAACTAGATTTGCTACCATCACAGGATACGGGAAACAACATTTCTGGGGGACTATGGCAAATGGATCTATATTAGGGGTCCAGTTTGCCACAATAGACCTGTAGGAGTATATTCAGAATCTAACACTATGAGGCTAAAAGGCAAGGATAGATAAACTCTATCACTATGAGCATTTTCTATAACTTGTTCTACTAAATTCAAGGCTTTTCTACCTTCAGGAGTTAAATTTCTGGGAGATGTAGGGTCTGAATCTCTTTGGAGAATATCAAAAAGAGGCTTAAGTTGAGCAGTGGTGATTCCCAAATTTGACCTTACCCAATTTATATCACCTAATAATTTTTGGAAATCATTTAGAGTATTAAGCTTTCCTGTGGCTAATTGAATTTTTTGTGGCCTAACACAGGTATCTAATATTTGATGTCCTAGAAAGGTAATGGAGCTGTGGGTTTGCACCTTTTCTGGGGCCACGTGTAATCCCCATTTTTCTAGGGTTTTAATATCATGAAATACCCCTTATAACGTCTCATGTTCCCTATGAGCCAAAAGAATATCATCCATATAATGGAGACAATAAGTCCTTTACAATTTTGTCTAATCTGTGATATAGCCTGGCCAACATATATTTGACACATAGTGGGACTATTTGCCATTCCCTGGGAAGGACCACCCATTGGTATCTAGTATTAGGCCCTTCATTATTCAAAGAGGGAATGGAAAAGGCAAATCAAGGGCTATCCTTGAGATGAACAGAAATGGAAAAGAAACAATCTTTTATGTCTATAGAGGAGATATGATAATGTTTTGGAATAACAGCTAATGAGGGGAGACCCAGTTGCACCGGGCCCATAATATGCATACTGGAATTTATGGCTCTCAGACATTGCAAGAGTCGCCATTTCCCAGAATTCTTTTTTATGAAAAAAATGGTTGTATTCCAAGGGGAAGTGGAAGGAATGATATTATTTTCCTTCAATTGTTGTTTAACTATTTCCTGGACCACCTCTATTTTTTCTTTAGAAAGGGGCCACTGGGGGACCCAAATAGGATTATTGGATTTCCATGTTATCTTTAATGGTTCAGTGGCTCCTCCAGAAAACCCAGTCCTTTAGTCCCTGTGTGTCCTTCGACTTGAATGGGGCAGCTAATACCTTGCAGATTCTTGCCTACTCCTTTTCCAGGGATATGACCTTGGCCCACCATGACTGGTAAAATGGTTGGGTTTAGACAGGAAATATTTTGTTCAACTGAGAAGAAATGACAACATTCATCTGTGTTAAAATGTCTCTTCCCCAAAGAGTGACAGGCAGGTGAGCTAATACATAAAGTTGGAATGTCTCCCTTTTCCCATCAGGGTCCTCCCAAGATAATACAGCTGAACTTTGTAATGGGGTTTGGGCAAATCCAAGTCCCCGTAAGGTAGTACTGGATGCTGTAACAGGTCAAGATTTGTTCCAGTCCTTCTGTCTTATAATAGAGATGTCAGCACCTGTGTCTATTAGACCGTCTATGGGAGTACCATTAACCTTCAATTTAAGCACAGGTCTATTTTTTGTTGATTGTGCCCCAAAGACACCTGATCCTGTGGATCCAAACCCATTGTTTCCTCCTGTCCTTTGTGAACTGGGTAAAGTCCCATGATGGCTAGGCAATATCAATATTTGTGCTATTTTATCTCCTGGAGAAATAACAGATACCCCTCAAGGGGAGGATAACATAATCTTTATTTCCCCAGTATAATCAGAATCAATGACTCCTGGCAATACTTGTAATCCTGACAGAGTTGTGGAACTCCGCCCTAACAATAATCCTACTGTGTCCTCAGGGAGTGGCCCATGTACTACCATGGGGACCACTTGTACTCCCATTTCTGGGGTTAAAATGAGTTGGGCGGAGGCACAGAGGCCCAATCTCCCGCTCCCTAATGTTCCTCGGGTCAACGAGGAGATAGTCGAAAAGGATTGTGAGTGGGTATCTGTGCTATGGGATTCTGAAAGGCCCCGTATATTTGAGGACCTCAGGTTGGGCCCCCCTGGCCATTTTTTGACTGGGCTGGCATAGGATATCTCTCTATATCAAATCTTGATGTACAATATTTCACCCAGTGCCTTCCTTTTCAGCACCGGGGACATAGACCTGGGGCAGGTTGATTTGTCCCTTGTTGTTCTCCAGTCTTAGGTGTTCCCCTAGGTTTTAATCCTATGGGTCCTTCAGGGCAGTCTTTTCTGAAGTGCCCTCCTTTCCCACATTTAAAGCATATTATTTCTTTAGCTCTTGATTGCCCCTGATTTGGCCCATGAAGAGCAGCAGCTATTACTTGTCCTGTAATGACTGCATCATTGATATCCCTACAGACCTTTATACAGGTACTTAAATCTTTATTTTTCCATGGTTTTATAGCTTTCTTACACCATCTATTTGCTTGTTCATAAGCTAATTTTTTATTAAGGGCATTGCTTGTTCTGAATCCCCAAATAATATAGCAGCAGTTTGGATTAATCTATCAACAAAATCTATAAATGGTTCATTACTTCCCTGAATCATCTTGGACAACTGCCCCTGTAAATCTCCTGCCCCTTGAATTAACTTCCAGTCTTTAGTGGCAGCAACAGCAATTTCGGCATACACCCCAGGATCATAAATAATCTGCTATTGAACACCTTCATAGTGTCCTTCTCCTGTTAGCATTTCTACATTTCTTTGGGGAAAGCCTGCGGCAGCATTACAGCATGCCGTTTCTAATGAGGCTTTCTGCCATGCAGTTTTCCACACTAGGTGCTGCCCCCTGATAGCACAGCTTTACATAGACTTTTCCAATCTTCCGGCACTAGATTTAGCCCCACTACTGATTCCAACATACTAATTGTAAATGGGGCCTGTGGACCGCACATAGCCACTGCCTCCTTAAAATTTTTTACTGTTTTGAAATCCAGAGGTTGGTGGAATCTTTGTCTATTTTGGTCGTCTAGCACAGGGAAAAATTGTGGGACTGCTGAGGTTTCCTTAAGGGGGGTTTCTTCTCCCCACAGTGAAAAACCCATCTGATTTATAGCATGAGGTAACTCCTCCAAAGGGTACCTTGGGGGATATAGGGGGCAGGCTGCTTGGGGGGGAGATGCTGCCTCCAGGAAGGGATTGGTATTCCTTCCCAATATAACTGATGGGGGTGACCGTGTCCTTGATGCTCTTTCTAATTTCTCCCCAGTAAGCTCCTCCTCCTCTTCTTCCTCTTTATGAGAAGTTACACTTAGTTGTTTCTTTATCTCTTCCAGACACATATTTCCTTTTATTACTAAAGTTATTATTTTACCTTTTTTAGATGTTAGACATTCCTTAATAAGCTGTCACATGGGCAAAGTACCTCTAGGTAACGGGGATTGCTTTTCTGCTTTAATAAGATCCTCTTTATCATGTTCCGATTGTGGAATATTTAGGACTCCCTCTTCCAAAAACCAAGGACTAACCTTGCCAACGTGGTTACATATGCTGTCACAGTAGGTCATTTTACGGAAGTTCCTTTAGCCTTAAATACATCTTAATACACCTTGTATGATTTTTATCATTTGATTTCTAGACACTTGTGACCCCATTCTGGAGTTATGAGACCTCCCTCTACTGGGGTTATGTGGCCTCCTTTACTTTGGTAATGAAGACTCCCTTTACCAAGGTATGTGGTCCCCTTCACCAGGACTGTGGGTTCCCTTCACCAGGACTGTGGGGTCCCTTCACTGGGACTGTGGGTTCCCTTTCACCAGGACTGTGGGGTCCCTTCACCAGGACTGTGGGGTCCCTTTCACCAGAACTGTGGGGTCCTTTTCACCAGGACACTGGGGTCCCTTCACCGGGACTGTGGGGTCCCTTCACCGGGACTGTGGGTTCCCTTTCACCAGGACTGTGGGGTCCTTTCACTGGGACTGTGGGGTCCCATCACCAGGACTGTGGGGTCCCTTTCACTGGGAATGTGGGATCCTTTTCACCAGGACTGTGGGGTCCCTTCACCAGGACTGTGGCATCCTTTTCACCAGAACTGTGTGGTCCCTTTCACTGTGACTGTGGGGTCCTTTTTCACCAGGATTGTGGGTTCCCTTCACTGGGACTGTGTGACCTCCCCCTTATACATTCTTGCCAGAGATTTCTTGGAGGTTATCCTACAGTTTTCCTATAGCTTACTTTAAGTTACTTAGTTTTCCTATAGCTTACCTTAAGTTACTTACCTGGGAGGACACAGAAGGGGAGAGAAGTTCCCGTACGGGCCACCACTTGTTCCATCCAGCAGAACCAGTGCAGAGAAAGGAGACACCACCAATCTTTAGTAGATTTATTGTGTCCTCCCTGTTTTCCTGCCTCCTTTGTTCTCCCCCATCTCCCTTCTTCTACCCTCTCCCTCTCTCCTCTCCCAGGCTCCTAGCTTATCAGCCAATTATAGCAAAGCTTTCTCTCACACAGGAGAGCATGCAGAGGAATGTCAGCATAGCACTATATGAATCATGAGCTGTCCACACGTGGTATGCTATTAGATAACCAACCCTTGAGCTTGGCATTAATATGTCATAAGTCTCCAAGGAACTAGTAAGCAAGCAACCTCTTTGGGTACTTTCTTATTTTGGTAGCCAGTGCCCTTTGGCTCACTGCCAGGTGCCATCTTGTCCAAGATAGCCCTCAACAGGCCATGGCATTATGCATCATGGTAACTGGGACATGGGGTGGTGGAGAGAGCCATGAGCACAGAGATCCCATATTTTTTTAACCTTGTCTGTGGCACCTGAAACATACTTGTAATCTCAGCCTGTGTTTGTGGAGGAGATAAATGGTATATTAGATAGGAAGATGAAGAGTTTTAAGAAACAGTGGATGTAGAAAGATGATGAGTTCAAGTTTGAACATGGGCATTGCAAGTAGAGATGTGAGTGAAGAGTAAGGGGATGGGATGGAATACACCCACAATTGTGCATGAAGTTTTGAAGGTATTGAAGGCCTGAGTACTACAGTAGGAATGATGATGAGCTGATGCCTTTTAAACAGTACAGAAAGGTAGCAGAAAGATATGCAGATTACCATAAGATGAGGCAGAACATGCTCAATGGTAAAAATGTTATTATACTGTGTCCTAAAGATAAAACAGGGAATGAAATCTAATCTGACTGAGGGAAGATGAGGAAAGTCTCCTTTAAGGAGGTGCCATTTTGATGGGCATAGGGAAGGAGAAGTAGACAAGAAGGCATTAGAGAGCATGATTCTGACAAAGGGCTGTGGGAAAAGGCCCGAGTGGACACATCTGAACAAGGCCAACTCACTTTGTTTAGCCAACATGTGGAATTTTTAACTGACTCACTAACTATGTCAAAAATTGAGTGGAGATAAAAAGTGAGATCCTGGTAAGAGTGTCCTTTCCTTTGCAAGTGAATGCCCAGGCATTTCCTTCCCTGGCAACCTGCAGGATCAAGAGCTTCCTATGGCCACTTGCTAAAACAAACCCTCCTGGGTAGAGGAAGTGATTGCATGAGATTTGCTTGTGGATCCTTTCTTTAGCACTTTCATTTGGTCAGTCTTGCCTGCCTGGGTCTGCAAGCATTTGGAGATAGGTTATAAAAGCTCATCTATTTATTCCAGAGATAATTCAGGGCAGGTTATATAGGAACTTTCCTTTAAAAGGAACCAACAGCTCTTTAAGTCCACAGGGTACTTAGGGAGAACAGAGATGCATGAAAGGAGTGGGTCATGTCATATCACAATGTTTATTTGCATACATTATGGAAGGCATTTCAAACATGTTTCACAAGGCAGTGGATTCTGAGGTATTTATTCCTTGGACAACAATATGCAGCTTATGTTCAGACAGTTCCATTTTAGACAATGGAAATCTGAAATCTAACTCTTAATTATCAAGTAGAAGATTAGAAAGCAATAGGAGTGTATTTCTGATCTTGTTTGAGGGAAAGTAGCTGTTTTGTGCTTTTGAAAACTGTCCCATTTTTGTTACTGGGCATTGAACCCAGGGCACTTGAGAGTTACATCACTTGTTCATTATTATTATTGTTATCTTTATTAGAATTACTCATAGAAGTAGTAGTGGTAGTATTGAGACAGGGTCTCTCTAAGTTGCTTAGGACCCTGCTAAATCTCAGAGGTTGGCCTCAATCTTGTGATCCTTCTGCCTCAGCCTCCAAGGTTGCTGAGATTACAGGTACGTGCACCCACCCTGCCAGACTAAAGACTATCTTTTTAGACTTTGAGAATCCTTCATTGAACACTGGGATTGGGAATGTTCCTCTACTTAGAGCACTGCAGATTTACCAGCCAGGGAAACCTGTTTCTTGTCCTCTTTCTGGCTTGTGGGCCAGGAATCCTGCTGCCTGTGTGAAAGGGAATGCCAGTGTGGCACTCTCCTGAGAGACTCAGAAGTGTTGGCTCTATATCCAACCTGACAATAATCACCCCCCTATATCCCTCACCTTTGCCAGGGTACTAAATTTTCACCAATCCCACATTCAGGGTAAAATCTGAAAAACCCAGCTCAGAACATTTTAATAAGTTGTGACAGAATATTTTAACAACAGATTCTAAGCTATAAAGGGCTGGTCAGAAATGGAAGATGTGAACAATTAATTTTAAAATGTGTATATGTGCTTTCTGTGTTTATAGCTAAGAGTATTCACTATAAGAAACAATTAAAAAAAGAAAGAAAGAGTCCCTTCCTGGGTTCCCATTTTGCCTGAAAACAAAATTTCCTTTAATTTAGGAGGGGGAGAAAGTTGAAGAGATATTAAGAATAGAAGTTGCTACAAACTTGAGTTTTCCACTCAGTATCAATACCTCTTTTCCTTATAAGTTGCTAAAAATTGCAAGGGCCAAACACGCTGTTCCAGGTGAGTGTTTGGAAATAAATTTGAAAACAAAGAACTTCTAAAGAATGTCCTTTCTCTCAGTTTTGCAGAGGCTTAAGATGGTGGATTCTGCCTCATATTTGATAAACATATTGGTTTACAAAGGGTGTTCATAGGGACTGGGCTGCACACACTTTTAGAGGTAAACATTTTTATTGAGACAGAAATGGTGTACTTATGTCAGCTGCCCAAAAGTGCAACAATGAGCTCATGAAGTGTTTTGTACATTTTAATTTCACTATGAAAACTGGACATTTTTAGGAAAATATAAAACTTAACAAAATACATAATAAACCAATTACACAATGAACTGATTTACTTGAAATAAATTCAAAAGTAAAAATATCAACAGTTATTCCCTGGTAGGATACAAAAGTCACCTGAATACTTTTAAATTATAATAAAGTTTTTATTCTGTGATTAAAAAGAAAAAGAAAAAGAAAAAAAAAGACATCCAGGGCATTGGGTTAAAAAAACAATGAAGACTTAGTTGCTTTATCTTGCAGAACCCTCTGTATTAGGAGAGTATTATTATTCACTTGTATGCTAGAATTTTGCAGTGGAATCACTTCTATCATGTGGATATTGGTAAAATTTTTTCTTTCATACCAAAAGAATGTTCCTCACCCTCCCATGTTTTTATTGTTTAGGTATCTGAGTTTAGGCAGGACAAATCCTAGGTACAGAAATGAAGGAGGTGTAGACACAGTGCGAACTCCCCCTGCCTGATTCTAGTCTTGTCTCATCCACCCTGCATCCCATATCCCCAGTGTGTTTCATTTCAAGCTAGTTGAAGTTCTTTGGCATTCACAAAATTTAGCACTTAGCATTTTGCCTGATGATCTGGCAAACTTCAGTAGACTGTGGGCCCTCAAGACTGCAACTGCATTCTGTTCCCCATGGTGTCTCCCAGCATCTAGCTTGTTGGCTGGAGTGCAAATTATACCAGCAATTGTCAGTGACTCTCTAAATCATAAGATGCCACAGAATTCATAAAGAGATATCAAAAAATGTAAGCATTAAAAAATATCAAATCTGTTTACCATTGAATTGGTCATTTTGTTTGTCAAAATTATATATGCCAAGTACCATCTCTGTGCCAGAAGCCTGGTGTACATGGTGAAATTTATCATCTCACAGGAAGAATGGTAAACTAAAGTGATTCTAATTGCTATCTTGCTTCTCTTGCTTACTACTGAAGATAGGGTATCATAATGTGACTATGTCCTGGGAGCAATTGCTTGAGAGTTTCCTTAACATGACTCCCAAAGCACAAGAAATCAAAGCAAGAATCAATAAATGGGATGGATTCAAACTAAAAAGCTTGTTCTCAGCAAAGGATACAATGAATAATGTGAAAAGAGAGCCTACAGAGCACTAATCTCCAAAATTTAAAAAGAACTTACAAAACTTTACACCAAAAGTACAAAAAATCCAATCAATAAAGGGGCCAAGGAACTGGACAGACTCTTTACAGAAGAAGAGATATAGGTGATCAATAAGTACATGAAAAAGTGTTCAAAAGTCTCTAGTAATTAGAGAAGTGCAAATTAAAACATCTGTAAGTTTTCTTCTTACTCCAATAAGAATTACTGTTCACAAGAACACAAACAATAATAGATTTTGGCGTGGATATGGGGAAAAAAGTACACTCATACATTGCTGGTGGAGTTGCAAATTACTACAGCCCCTCTGGAAAGCAGTATAGAGAGTCCTCAGAAAACTTGGAATGGACCCACATTTTGACCCAGCTATCCTACACCTTGGTTTATACCCAAAGGAATTCACATTAGCATACTACAGTAATGCAGCCACAGCAATGTTTATAGGAGCTCAATTCACAATAGCTAGATTGTAGAACCAACCTATATGCCATTCAACAGATGAATGGTTAAAGAAAACATGGAATATTATTCAGCCATAAAGAATAATATTATGGCATTTGCAGATAAATAGATGGAAATGGAGAAAATCATTCTAAGTGAAACAAGCCTATCCCAGTAAACCAAAGGTTGAATGCTTTCTCTGAAAGTGGAAGATGATACATAATAGTGGTAGGAGGTGAGGAAAGAATGGAGGAAAATTAGATTACATAAAGGGAAATGAAAGGCTTGAGGGGGCAGTGGTATGAAAGGTGGTGGAATGAGTCAGACTTCATTACACCATGCATATGTATGATTATATGTGTGGTATGAATATGCATTGTGTATAATCATAGAAATGAAAATTTGTGCACCATTTCTGTACAATGAATTAAAATGCAGTCTATAAAGATAAAAAATAAATTAAAAAAATAATGAAGACTTAATTGCTCTATCTTGCCAAACTCTCTGGATTAGGAGAGTATTATTTATTATTCACTTACATGCTAGAATATTGCAGTAGTATCACTTTGTATCATGTGGATATTGGTAATTTTTTTATTTGATGCCAAAACATTGTTGCTCATCAACCTACATTATTATTGTTTGAATATGTGAATATAGGTAGGACAGATCCTAGGAACAGGAATGAAGAAGGGTTAGACAGTGCAAACTCCACCTACTGAAATCTAGAGTTGTTTCATCCACCCTGCATCCTGTGTCCCCAGTGCAGTTCATTTCAAACTGGTTCCAGTTCTTTGCCTCCCATGCCATTTAGCACTTAGTATTTTGCCTACTGATCTGGCAAACTTCAGTAGACTGTGGAACCTCAAGACTGGAACTGTATCATATTACCCAAAGTGTCTCCCAGTATCTAGCTTGTTGACTGCAGTACAGATGTTGTCAGTAATTATCAATGACAATCTAAATGAAAAGATACCAAAGAATTCATAACGAGATATTAACAAAACGTTAGGGTTTAAAAAATCAGTTCTGTTTACCTTTTGAGTTGGTCAGTTTTCTTGTCAAAATTATACATGCCAAGAACCATCTTTGTGCCAGAAGTATGATGTAAACAATGAGATTTAGGATTTTATGGGAAAATGGTCAGCTAAAGAGATTCTAATTGCTATTTCACTTCTCTTACTTACTACTGGATTTGGGGTAAGCTATCATGATGTGACTATGTCTCAGGAGAAATCGGGTTTCTTTCTTTCTCCTGGCTCTTATTCCTATCACATAAAATCAAGCTTTAGTCACACACAGCAAGACATTGATTTTTAACCTCTTTAACTTAGGCAAAGAAGCAAAAACTACTACTTTTAAGTAAAATTAGCAATGAGCAAGTCTAGTTCTTTAAAAAACTTTAGCCTGGACATCAAAATCTTTCATGAAAATTATATGTACCAAGTACATTCTCTGTTTAGAAGGATGATGTACACAATAAGATTTAGGGTCTTATTGGAAAATGGTGATAAAAGGCCTTATTGTCTGAAAGGCTCAAGGTTAGAACAGCAAAATTCTGGGAATGAGTAGAGCAGAAAGTACTTATGTGGCTACAGTGAGCTCCTGGGGTCAGGACCCAGAGCTTCTCTGGAATTCAGCAAGTATTTTTAAACAATGAATGGACTCTCATTTCCCACCTTACTGGGAATTCTGCCCATGATTGAAATATGGCTTGGTGACATCCTAGAAAAGGTTTGGGGAATGACTGAAATAATGCTAAATTTCTCATCCAGTAATCCCCAAAATAAGTATTATTCATGTCCATGGCTGTTCTACACATTGTCAGGATCTCTGGGAGTTGGGATGTATGTACCCAGGGATTCTGAAAATTAGGATCCAATCACCTGGATTTTGTATTAAAATGAAGATTGCTGAGTCCTTGGATATTTGATAGGGTCTGCATAAACATTTCATTCAAGTGCCTATTAATGTCCTTGGTTCAGGGATGATACTTTGTTAACCACTGAAGGCCAATGGTTCCTAGTTAACATTTAGAAATCTGCAGAATACATTGCACTGTGTGTGGTAGGGGTGATATTGGTGATTGGCCCAGGGGTGATCTATCACTGAAATGCATCCTCAGCCCATTTTATTTTGAGACAGTGTCTTGTTACGTTGCTGAGTCTGGACTTGAACTTGTGATCCTCTTGTCCTAGTCCTGATTTACTAGGATTTTAGTCCTGTTTCACTGTACCTGGCTTTATTACTGCATTAAAAGACTGTTTGCTTGAGAGTTTTGATTGTAGTTTTACCAAACAATACTGGATTCTCTCTTGGTGACATTCAAAGACAGTCATGCCCCCCCAGTCTGGATGGCTGATGGGTTATATGAACTTGGGCCCTCTTTTTTTGGTTGGATTGTGAAACTATGGAAAAACAATTTTTCACCTTTAAAATGTTATTTTTCTTCCAGTGAAAAGGATAGCTGAACAGAGAATTTTTAAATTAATAAACAAAAAATATGATATGAGAAAGATTTTCCAAAATGAGACATTGCAATTGATGGATTTTCACTCTTCAGATTATGATTACGTCCCCACTAAACTTATAAAAGTAAACTCCTCTCAAAATAACAAACCTCTTTTCACATATGCTACTAATGTACTCATAAAGGAAACAAAATAGACTCAGTCTACAAAAAATTTTAAGTGATGTTGGTAGGTTTCCTGTTGTGATCTTTGTAAAGGTAGACTGGAAACCTGAGTGTGACAGCTGACAGAGCTGAGAAACTTTTGAACATGACCATTCATGTACATTAATTGTTCATTCATCTGCAATCATTAGAGCAGGCTATAGCAGATATTAAGGAATTCCAAATAAGGAGAAAAGGCACTAGGTTTTCTGGAAGAGGTAGGCTTTTGAATTGAGAAATATTTTATAAAGAGTTAGATGCATAGATAAAGACACTGTGCTAAGTGTTGAATGTCAAGTTTCCAGATTTACAAATAAAATAAAACGTCTTTTTCCATTGGATAATTTGGTATTTTGAGCTTACATGTTTGTTCCATTCCAACTTATTAAATAGATTTTTATCAAATTTGAAATGCACATAGTAGGTACAGATACATGTTGAAAGTGGTGGAACTCATTTAAATTTACATTTGAGATTGTGTGCTGTAATTTTTAGTTTGACAAATCTAAGTCAGCAAATATCTGCAATGCTCTGAAGCAGTGACTGTGAGAGATATACAACATGTGAATTAGCAGGAGAGTAAACAAAGTGTGCAGGGACTGAGTGGTTCTTTACATCCAGGGATTGGACAGATTCTGAGGAAGAAGTGCTTCCTGAACTGGGTTGGGAGAAGGGACAGGATTTTGATAGGGAGAAAATCATACTTTAGAGCTTAATAGATCTTCCTACTTTGGATAGGGAAACATATTCAGGAAGAGACGTGGTGATAGATGAATTCTGAAAAGGAGGTGTGGGCCCTGAAGAGTTCCACCTTAAAATATTGTTATACTTTCAAGAATAATATCCATGTGAAGGAAGAACTCAATAGAAAGTGGAAGGAACAGGAAGATAGGAGAAAATTATTATACTACTTATAATACTGAAAAGAGAGTGGACATAGGAATCAATTTTGAAGACATTTCAGAGGCAAGATTGAGAAGAACTTGAGTTTAACTTGAGGAATAAGCAAGCAGTGAAAATGAGGAAGAGGCAAAATAACTATGAGACTGGCAATATTTTAGTAACAATAGCTAATGTGAATTGAATGCTTCCTGTGTGCCAGTCTGGACCACACATCATGATATTTCATTTAATGTTACCAGTAGTACTATTTTAAAGTTGAGGTACCTAAAGCACAGAGATATTATTCAGTTTACCCAAGATCACACACTAGTAAGTGTCAGAGCCTGATTAAAAATTAGTTTGCAATTTCCACCACTACTATCACTGACTTAGAGCACCAGAGAAGAGTAACTCTCTTGGAAAAGAAGCAGTGGCTGGGGACACCGAAAATGGAAATGGTTGTCATGTTGAGGTATGGCTATGGAGAAAAGTAGGCCGAGGACAGAAGTCTGGCCTATGCTGCAATTTAAGAAGGACTGTGATCCCCCTCCATTCCCTCCTGTCCCCCACTCCCCCACACAACACATTGTCCTCAGTCAGGAACTGATCTGCTTTTCTATCAAGTGCATTTTCCTATTGGTTTCTTAAAGTTGCCCCAGGTTATCTCAACCAGTCATCTCAAACATCCTTCTGATGCTACAGGGTTGATTTGACAATTCGTACTCTGTAGATTAGATTCTGAAGGACAGGAAATGGGAAAGAATAAAGTCCAGAAACAAATGGTTTCTAACCTGAAGCACTGGGTTCCAGCTTTGCTTGGGACTTCTGTCAGGCATATGTCCCCAACATTAGCTACTTTCTGGACCATATGTTGGAAGTCGTATATTCAGTATTATTTGTACTTTTATTACTCCCATTTCTATAAAATACTCATTATGTGAAGAAAAAATCAGGGGCTATAGAAAAGAGCCCATATAAAGGACTAAGAAACATGCCAGTAAAGCCAGGCTAATTGAGAACTGTGACAACTGAGTGTACCCAAATAAAGAGTTAGAGGCAGAAGTCAGTGATCTCTTTAAAACAACAGATAAGAATAATAAAACAAAATGGGATTAATTTTTTATTTTTATTTTTATTGTAAACAAATGTGATACATATTGTTTCTGTTTGTACATGAAGTCATTTTTTAAAATAATTTTTAGATGTTGATGAACCTTTATTTTATTCATTTATTTATGTGTGGTGCTGAGAATCAAATCCGGTGCCTCACATATACTAGGCAAAAGTGCTGTATCACTGAGCTACAACCCTAGCCCCAGAAAGGGGATTCTATTGAAAATAACAACAAGATGGACAAAAACCCCAAACAGAATATTTAAAAAACCCTAACAAAGAAAATTCAAGGCCTACTGTCTTCCACTGTTCACTCCAAGTCAATGGGAATAGTGGCTAGGAGCATAAATAAAAGACTATAAAGTATACGTGAATAATTTGAAAACACAAGTAAAGTAGATAACGTTTTAGAAAAAAATAAAAATTTAAAGCACAAGAAAAGAAAAAGAACCTTGAATATACCAAAATACACTGAATGAATTGAACCAGTAATTAAGACAGCCCCTAACCCCTTCCAAAGTAAGAAGTTGGGCAACTTAGTACTGATAAATTTTAGTCAGAGCTTAAAATTAGGTGTTGCTGCTTAATAGCTGTAACTTTTGTGGAATCAGACCTTTAACTGCCTGCTACTTTGTGGCCCCTAGATATCATTTGAAATGACAGCCTTTGATAAGCAAGAAAGCACAAATAGAAATAATGTACTGAAATAGTCTGAAAAGTGCAAAAATATATTTACTTGTTCTACAGATATTTATTGTACTTCTAACAAGTGACAGGCTTTTTAGTTTTATATTTAATGCTGACATTTAATATTTTAATTTACTCTGGACTAAATAGGATTTAAGCTACAAAACAGTATAGAAAATCATTTTGACATATATGATCCTAGGCAATAAAACATCAAGTTGCAAACAGTCAGGTACTAACATGAGGACTTTTCTTCAACTTGTTCAGTTGGAAGCACAGATGATGGATTTTCTTGAGACCTGACACTTGTCACTGAAACATACCTTTCTATCCTGTTATTTTTTTTAATTTTTTTATTGTAAAAAAATGGGATACATGTTGTTTCTCTGTTTGTACATGGTGTAAAGGCATACCATTTGTGTAATCATAAATTTACATAAGGTAATGTTGTTTGATTCATTCTGTTATTTTTCCCTTTCCACCCCATCCCTCCCAAACCCTCTTTTCCCTCTATACAGTCCTTCCTTCCTCCATTCTTTTTTTAAATTTTTTTATTGTAAACAAATGGGATACATGTTGTTTCTCTGTTTGTACATGGCATAAAGGCATACCATTTGTGTAATTATAAATTTACATAGGGTAATGTTTGATTCATTGTTATTTTTTTCCTTCCCTCCCACCCCTTCCACCCCTCTTTTCCCTCTATACAGTCCTTCCTTCCTCCATTCTTGCCCCCTCCCTAACCCTAACTCTAACCCTAACACTAACCACTCCCACCCCCCATTATGTATCATTATCAACTTATTAGTGATATCATTCATCCTTTGGTTTTTCGAGATTGGCTTATCTCACTTAGCATGATATTCTCCAGTTTCATCCATTTGCCTGCAAATGCCATAATTTTATCATTCTTTATGGCTGAGTAATACGCCATTGTATATATATACCACAGTTTCTTTATCCATTCATCAATTGAAAAACATCTAGGTTGGTTCCACAATCTGGCTATTGTGAACTGAGCAGCTATGAACATTGATGTGGCTGTATCTCTGTAATATACTGATTTTAAGTCCTTTGGGTATAGGCCAAGGAGTGGGATAGCTGGGTCAAATGGTGGTTCCATTCCAAGCTTTCTGAGGAATCTCCATACGGCTTTCCAGAGTGGCTGCACTAATTTGCAGCCCCACCAGCAATATATGAGTGTACCTTTCTCCCCACATCCTCGCCAACACCTGTTGTTGCTTGTATTCTTGATAATCGCCATTCTAATTGGGGTGAGATGGAATCTTAGGGTGGTTTTGATTTGCATTTCTCTTCTTACTAGAGATGTTGAACATTTTTCCATATGTTTGTTGATTGCTTTTAGGTCTTCCTCTGTGAAGTGTGTGTTCATTTCCTTAGCCCATTTGTTGATTGGATTATTGATATTCTTGGTGTAGAGTTTTTTGACTTCTTTATAGATTCTGGAGATTAGTGCTCTATCTGAAGTATGATTGGCAAAGATTTTCTCCCACTCTGTAGGTTCTTACTTTGCATTGCTGATAGTTTCCTTTGCTGAGAGAAAACTTTTTAGTTTGAATCTATCCCAGTTGTTGATTCTTGCTTTTATTTCTTGTGCTATGGGAGTCCTGTTGAGGAAGCCTGATCCTAAGCCGACATGTTGAAGCTCTGGACCTACATTTTCTTCTATAAGATGCAAGGTCTCTGGTCTGATTCAAAGGTCCTTAGTCCATTTTGAGTTTAGTTTCATGCATGGTGAGAGATATGGGTTTAGTTTCAATCTGTTGCATATGGATTTCCAGTTCTCCCAGCACCATTTGTTAAAGAGACTATCTTTTCTCCATTGCATATTTTTGGCCCCTTTGTCTAGTATGAGAAAATTGTATTTATTTGGGTTTGTGTCCGTGTCCTCTATTCTGTACCATTGATCCACCTTTCTATTTTGGTACCAATACCATGCCATTTTTGTTACTATTGCTTTGTAGTAGAGTTGAAGGTCTGATATTGTGATACCCCCTGCTTCACTCTTTCTGCTAAGGATTGCTTTAGCTATTCTGGGTTTTTTATTCTTCCAGATGAATTTCATAATTGCTTGCTCTATTTCTATAAGGTACATCATTGGGATTTTAATTGGAATTGCATTCAATCTGTATAGCACTTTTGGTAGTATAGCCATTTTGACAATATTAATTCTTCCTATCCAAGAACATGGGAGATCTTTCCATCTTCTAAGGTTTTTTTAAATTTCTTTCTTTAGTGTTCTGTAGTTCTCATTGTAGAGGTCTTTCACCTCTTTTGTGAGATTGATTTCCAAGTATTTTATTTTTTTTTTGAGGCTATTGTGAATGGGGTAGTTTTCCTAATTTCTCTTTCTGAAGATTCATCACTTATGTTTAAAAATGCATTAGTTTTATATGCATTGATCTTATATCCTGCTACTTTACTGAATTCACTTATGAGTTTAAAAGTTTTCTGGTGGAATTTCCTGGATCCTCTACAGATATAATCATATCATGAGCAAATAGGGATAGTTTGAGTTCTTCTTTTCCTATTCGTATCCCTTTATTTTCTTTGGTCTGTCTAATTGCTCTGGCTAGAGTATCAAGGATGATATTGAATAGAAGTGGTGAAAGAGGGCATCCCTGCCTTGTTCCAGGTTTTAGGGGAAATGCTTTCAGTTTTTCACCATTTAGAATGATATTAGCCATGGGCTTAGCATAGATGGCCTTTACAATGCTAAGGAATGCTCCCACTATCCCTATTTTTTCTAATGTTTTGAGCATGAAGGGGTGCTGTATTTTATCAAGTGCTTTTTTTGCATCTATTGAAATAATCATGTGATTCTTGACTTTAAGTCTATTGATATGGTGAATGACATTTATTGATTTCCTGATGTTGAACCAACCTTGCATCCCTTGGTTGGCATCCATTTTTTTAAGAGCTTTAAAAATGTTGTTCCAGGCCCTTCTAGCTTTTAGGGTCTGGATTGATAAATCTGCTGATATCTGTATTGGTTTCCCCCTGAATGTAATTTGGTTCTTTTCTCTCACAGCCTTTAAAATTCTGTCTTTATTTTGTATGTTAGGTATTTTAAGTATAATGTGTCTTGGTGTGGGTCTGTTGTAATTTTGTGTATTTGGAGTCCTATAAGCCTATTGGACTTGATTTTCCATTTCATTCTTCAGATTTGGGAAATTTTCTGATATTATTTCATTGAATAGATTGTTCATTCCTTTGGTTTGTTTCTCTAAGCCTTCCTCAATCCCAATAATTCTCAAATTTGGCCTTTTCATGATATCCCATATTTCTTGCAGATTCTGTTCATGATTTCTTACCATCTGCTCTATTTGTTCAACTTTGTTTTCAAGGTTAAATATTTGTCTTCAATATCTGAGGTTCTGTCTTCCAGGTGTTCTATCTTATTTGTTATGCTTCCTATGGAGTTCTTAATTTGGTTTATTGTTTCCTTAATTTCAAGGATTTCTGTTTGTTTTATTTTCAGTATCTCTAACTCTATTGAAATGATCTGTTGCTTCCTATATTTGCTCTTTTAACTGACAATTGGTGCGATCACTCAATGCCTGCATTTGCTCTTTCATCTCATCATTCAAGGTCTGCATTTGCTCTTTCATCTCATCGTTTGCTTCTCTGATCATTTTAATTATGTACATTCTGAACTCCCTTTCTGTCATTTCTTCTGCCATGCTCTCATTGGATTTTATTGAATTAACATCTATATTGGTTTGGGGCATTTTCTTCCTTTGTTTTCTCATATTGTTCAGGAATCAGTGGAACATTAAGATATTGCAGATTTCCTCTATTGACTTATAATGTCCCTGAAGATTGCTAGTATATCCCCTCTTATCCTTCAGTACCCTGAAGTATTGGAGGAAGTTGATAATGCGGTGCTCCACAAGGAAGCTGCCTCTCTAGAGGTGGTGAACCTCAGGTGGGGTATATTCCCTGATAGTGGGCAGAGGTGCCTACACTTGTTGACCAATGGTCATCCAAAGGGGAACTAGGCTATAGGCTGAGGCAAGGCTTGTTTGTGCCTGTGTCTCTGTTTTTACAGTCCTTGTAGGAAAACCTCACCCAGCAGGGAAGACTCACCCCATGGGGAGCTCTCACTATTCAGTTCCCCTCCTAGAGGTTCCCTTCAATCTACAACTACCACCTGGGCTGGGTTGTCTTCCTCTGCAATGTTCCCAGGGGCCTGGACCTACCTCCTGGGACTGGGAGTCTCACCCTTTGCAGTTGAGTGACTGCCTAGGGCTACGGGTGATTGGCGGGAGGAGGAGACGTGAAGTAATTTGCTTGGACTCCTAGTGACTGCCTCAAAACACCGGGTGGCTGTCTGGAGGAAGAGGTGTGTGGTGGGTCTCTGGGTCTCGAAGATATTATACAGGGCTGCAGGTGGCAGCTCAGAGGAGGAATCACATAGCCAGGCGATTAGGTGCAGAGCAGGGTCCCCGGACCTAGGCGACTTCTTCATGGAAGAGCCACACAGAGACACGATTACGGGCAGAGTGAAGGTTCCAGGCCTGTGGGCAGATTCTCTGAGGAGAGGCAGCCTAAAGAGACTCATCTGCAAAGGGTGAGACTCCCAGGCCCAGGAGGTAGGTCCGGGCCCCTGGGAAGGTTGTAGAGGAAGACAGCCCAGACCAGGCACTAGTTGTAGATTGAGGGGAATGTCTAGGAGGGGAACTGACCAGCGAGACCTCCCCACCGGGTGAGCCTTCCCTGCTGGGTGATGTTTTCCCACAAGGACGGTAAAACCAGAGACACAGGCACAAACAGGCCTTGCCTCAGCCCACCGCCTAGTTCCCCTTTGGATGACCATTGGTCAAAAAGTGGAGGCACCTCTGCCCACTATCAGGGAATATACCCCACCTGAGGGTCACCACCCCTAGAGAGGCAGCTTCCTTGTGGAGCACCGCATTATCAACTTCCTCCAAGACTTCAGGGTACTGAAGGATAAGAGGGGATATACTAGCAATCTTCAGGGACATTATAAGTCAATAGAGGAAATCTGCAATATCTTAATGTTCCACTGATTCCTGAACAATATGAGAAAACAAGGGAAGAAAATGCCCCAAACAAATCTAGATGTTACATCAATAAAATCCAATGACAGCATGGCAGAAGTAATGACAGAAAGAGAGTTCAGAATGTACATAATTAAAATGATCAAGGAAGCAAATGATGAGATGAAAGAGCAAATGCAGGCCTTGAATGATGAGATGAAAGAGCAAATGCAGGCATTGAATGATCATGCCATTGAACAGTTAAAAGAGCAAACACAGGAAGCCAAAGATCATTTCAATAAAGAGTTAGAGATATTGAAAAAAAAAAAAACAAATAGAAATCCTTGAAATGAAGGAAGCAATAAACCAAATTAAGAACTCTATAGAAAGCATAACCAATAGGATAGAACACCTGGAAGACAGAACTCAGATATTGAAGACAAAATATTTAACCTTGAAAACAAAGTTGAACAAGTAGAGAAGATGGTAAGACTGTGAGAGAAAAGAACCAAATTACATTCAGGGGGAAACCAATACGGATATCAGCAGATTTTTCAATCCAGACTCTAAAAGCTAAAAGGGCCTGAACAACATTTTTCAAGCTATTAAAAAAATGGATGCCAACCAAGAATCTTATACCCAGCAAAACTTACCTTCAAATTTGACGATGAAATAAAATCATTCCGTGATAAACAAAAGCTAAAAGAATTTACAAAAAGAAAGCCAGCATTACAGAACATTCTCAGCAAAATATTTCATGAGGAAGAGATAAAAAACAAAGAAACAAATCAGCAAACGGAGGAATTGTCCTAAAAAAAACTGTCAAATAAAGGAGGAACCAAGTTGTGTCACAAAAATAAATAAATAAATAAAATTTAAAAATGAACCAAATGACCGGGAATGCAAATCATAACTCAGTAATAACCCTAGTGTTAATGGCCTGAATTCATCAATCAAAAGACATAGACTGGCAGATTGGATTAAAAAGAAAGATCCAACAATATGTTGCCTGCAAGAGACTCACCTCTTAGAAAGAGATACCCATAGACTAAAGGTGAAAGGATGGAGAAAAACATACCATGCACATGGACTCAGTCAAAAACCTGGAATATCCATCCTCATTTCAGATAATGTGGACTTCAAGCCAAAGAGTGTCAAAAGGGATAAAGAAGGACATTTCATACTGCTTAAGGGAAGCATAAATCAGCAAGATATAACCATCATAACCATCTATGCCCCAAACAGGGACTCATCCATGTATGTCAAACAAATCCTTCTCAATTTCAGAAACCAAATAGACAATAACACAATAATACTAGGTGATTTTAACATGCCTCTCTGACAACTGGACAGATCTTCCAAACAAATATTGAACAAAGAAACCATAGTTCTCAATAACACAATTGATAATTTAGACTTAACAGACATTTATAGAATATACCATCCACCAAGAGTGAATACACTTTATTCTCAGCAGCACATGGATCCTTCTCTAAAATAGACCATATATTATGCCACAAAGCTAATGTCAGCAAATACAAGAAGATAGAGACACTACCTAGTATTCTATCAGATCATAATGGATTGAAGTTAGAAATAAATGAAAGAGTAAAAAACAGAATCTACTCCAACACCTGGAGAATAAACAATGTGCTATTATATGATGAATGGATAACAGAAGATATTAGGAAGGAAATTAAAAAATTCTTAGAGGTAAATGAGAACAAAGAAATATCATATCAAAATCTCTGGGACACTATGAAAGCAGTACGTAGAGGAAAATTTATTTAATGGAGCGCATTTAATAAAAGAAGCAAAACTCAATAAATAAATGAACTAACACTATAGCTCAAGCCCTAGAAAAAGAAGAACAGACCAACACCAAAAGTAGTAGAAGACAGGGAATAGTAAAACTCAGAGCTGAAATCAACGAAATTGAAACAAAAGAAACAATACTAAAAACTGACAGAATAAATAGTTGGTTCTTTGAAAAAATAAACAAAATTGATAAACCTTTAGCCACACTAACAAAGAGAAGAATAGAGAAAACCCAAATCACCAAAATTCGGAATGAACAAGGTAATATCAGAACAGACACGAGGGAAATACAAAACATAAGTAGAAGCTATTTTGAAAATCTATACTCTAATAAAATAGAAAATTTCGAAGACATCAACAGATTTCTAGAGACATATGAATTGCCTAAGCTGAACGAGGAGGACATACACAATTTAAATAGACCAATTTCAAATAATGAAATAGAAGAAATCATAAAAAGTCTACAAACAAAGAAAAGTCCAAGACCACATGGGTTCTCAGCCGAGTTCTACAAAACCTTTAAAAGAAGAGCTCATTCCAATACTTCTCAAAGTATTCCCTAAAATAGAAGAGGAGGGAACCCTCCGAAACTCATACTACGAAGCCAATATTACCCTGACACCTAAACCAGACAGAGACACATCGAGGAAAGAAAATTTCAGACCAATATCCTTAATGAATATCGATGCAAAAATTCTCAACAAAATTTTAGCAAATCGTATACAAAAACATATGAAAAAGAAGGTGCACCATGATCAAGTGGGTTTCATCCCAGGGATGCAAGGTTGGTTCAACATCAGGAAATCAATAAATGTCATTCACCATATCAATAGACTTAAAGTCAAGAATCACATGATTATTTCAATAGATGCAAAAAAAGCATTTGATAAAATACAGCACCCCTTCATGCTCAAAACACTAGAAAAAATAGGGATAGTGGGAACATTCCTTAACATTGTAAAGGCCATCTATGCTAAGCCCATGGCTAATATCATTCTAAATGGTGAAAAACTGAAAGCATTCCCCCTAAAACCTGGAACAAGGCAGGGATACCCTCTTTCACCACTTCTTTTCACTATCGTTCTTGAAACTCTAGCCAGAGCAATTAGGACCAAAGAAATTAAAGGGATACGAATAGGAAAAGAAGAACTCAAACTGTCCCTATTTGCTGAGGATATGATTATATACTTAGAGGAACCAGGAAATTCCACCAGAAAACTTTTAGATCTCATAAGTGAATTCAGTAAAGTAGCAGGATATAAGATCAATTCAAATAAATCTAAGGCATTTTTATACATAAGTGATGAATCTTCAGAAAGAGAAATTAGGAAATCTACCCCTTTCACAATAGCATCGAAGAAAATAAAATACAGAGAATCAATCTCACAAAAGATGTGAAAGACCTCTACAATGAGAACTACAGAACACTAAAGAAAGAAATTAAAGAAAACCTTAGAAGATGGAAAGATCTCCCATGTTCTTGGATAGGAAGAATTAATATTGTCAAAATGGCCATACTACCAAAAGTGCTATACAGATTCAATGTTATTCCAATTAAAATCCCAATGATGTACCTTACAGAAATAGAGCAAGCAATTATGAAATTCATCTGGAAGAATAAAAAACCCAGAATAGCTAAAGCAATCCTTGGCAGAAAGAGTGAAGCAGGGGGTATCGCAATACCAGATCTTCAACTCTACTACAAAGCAATAGTAACAAAAATGACATGGTATTGGTACCAAAATAAAAAGGTGGATCAATGATACAGAATAGAGGACACGGACACAAACTCTAATAAATACAATTTTCTCATGCTAGACAAAGGGGCCAAAAATATGCAATGGAGAAAAGATAGCCTCTTCAACAAATGTTGCTGGGAAAATTGGAAATCCATATGCAACAGAATGAAGCTAAACCCATATCTCTCACCATGCAGAAAACTAAACTCAAAATGGATTAAGGATCTCGGAATCAGAACAGAGACCTTGCATCTTATAGAAGAAAAAGTAGGTCCAGAGCTTCAACATGTCAGCCTAGAACCAGACTTCCTCAACAGGACTCCCATAGCACAAGAAATAAAAGCAAGAATCAACAACTGGGATAGATTCAAACTAAAAAGTTTTCTCTCAGCAAAGGAAACTATCAGCAATGCAAAGAAAGATCCTACAGTGTGGGAGAAAATCTTTGCCAATCATTCTTCATATAGAGCACTAATCTCCAGAATCTATAAATAACCCAAAACACTCTACACCAAGAATGCAAATAATCCAATCGACAAATGGGCTAAGGAAATGAATAGACACTTCACAGAAGAAGATCTACATGGAATCAACAAACATATGCAAAAATGTTCAACATCTCCAGTAATAAGAGAAATGCAAATCAAAACCACCCTAAGATTCCATCTCACCCCAATTAGAATGGCGATTATCAAGAATACAAGCAACAACAGGTGTTGGCGAGGATGTGGGAAGAAAGGTACACTCATACATTGCTGGTGTGGCTGCAAATTAGTGCAGCCACTCTGGAAAGCAGTGTGGAGACTCCTTAGAAAACTTGGAATGGAACCACCATTTGACCCAGCTATCCCACTCCTTGGCCTATACCCAAAGGACTTAAAATCAGCATATTACAGAGATACAGCCACATCAATGTTCATAGCTGCTCAGTCACAATAGCCAGATTGTGGAACCAACCTAGATGTCCTTCAGTTGATGAATGGATAAAGAAAATGTGGTATATATATACAATGGAATATTACTCAGCCATAAAGAATGATAAAATTATGGCATTTGCAGGCAAATGGATGAAATTGGAGAATATCATGCTAAGTGAGATAAGCCAATCTCAAAAAACCAAAGGACGAATGATATGCTAATAAGTGGTTGATGACACGTAATTGGGGGGTGGGAGGGGTTAGTGTTAGAGTTAGTGTTGGGGGGCAAGAATGGAGGAAGGAAGGACTCTATAGAGGGAAAACAGGGGTGGGAGCGGTGGGGGGGAAGGAAACAATAAGAGAATGAATCAAACATCATTACCCTATGTAAATTTATGATTACACAAATGGTATGTCTTACTCCATGTACAAACAGAGAAACAAGATGTATCCCATTTGTTTACAATAAAAAAATAAAATAGAATAAAAGAAAGTGTGTGGGGCAGTATTGAGACTGAACCCTTAATCTCTGGCATCCAAAAAAAAAAAAAAAATCTGAAATGGATAGTCAGCAGTCCATAGCATCCAGACTGCTATACTTTCTTTTTGAGCATATTATTTCAAAAGATTAGCCCTATTTCTTCTTATAGAAAAATCACACCCACTTGATATATTTACTGTATCAATGTGTATTGGATTTCTCTAAATACCTGCAACAATACTTAACATTTAAAATCTAATATTTTGAAAACTCACTGGTGATGAACACAAACAAGAAAGAAGTGATTTTGTAACACTTTTGTGAGGATAGTCACAATTTTTGATGGATAAAAAAGTGTATTATAATACAAATATCAAACTAGATAATGAAGTCATTGCTTGTGGAAACTGAGACATGATAAAATGCTTTATATTTTACTATATTGATGGTAACATTAGAAGAAAACCTGGCAAAAATTCTTCAGGAATCACATCCCTGTGGAACTACCAGCAGATAGAGCAAAGAGATTATTTTGTATAGTATAGTTTATAACAGTGGTAAAAAATTTTATGTTCTTTAAAAAAAAAATCATGAGGCACCATTACAGTGGCACCAAACCTATACATGAAGCAGGAATGTTCCAACGTAGATAAATGAACTAGAATGTGCCCATTGAAGATTAACTACAAAGTAATAGAAACCAACTTGAATTGTGAAAAACTAGCAGATCCAAACAGGCATTAAATGGTAGAAATTATAAAAAGTCTAAAAAGTGAACTTTATGAAAATATATTACTTGAATTTTCAGAAACTAAAATTAGGTTTAGTTAGAAAATTAGATTTTGAATTGGAATCAAGCTTCTCTCTTGTGTGGAGATACAGGTTTATAGGGAAAAATATTCAACAACTCCAGTATGCTGTAACTGCAAAGTAATGGGACTGGCTCCAAAATCTACAAACAGGCACTACTGGCACTCCTTCATATGTTAAGTCTTTACTAAAATAAAAGTAGCTGATTCAGGGCAGTGACAATTACTGAAAGTGAAATGTGTGAGCTAGAAGTTAAAATGGGCCTTTGAGAATGCTTCCCTCCACCTCTTTCTTGATTAAGACAGCTTTTCAGAAGAAGCTGAAAGTTGCCTGGGGTCACTGAACTCATTGAAGGTAGAACAGTGATGGGTTTTCCAATTTCATTTCTGCAAGGTCTAGCTGTATTTAGCTACTGGTCCAAAACTGTTAGGAAAAGAAATATCACTAAAAATTGTAGGGTAAGGTCTGCTGGCTTTATAACTCAGTGTATAACTCAGTAGGGAAGTAGAGTACTTCCCTAGCATGTGTGAGGCACTGGGTTAAGCATCACATATAAATAAATAAAATAAGGATCCATTGACAACTAATTTAAAAAAAAAACTTCAGAATAAAAGAACACATAAAAACACAGGATTCTTAGAGAAACTAAAATAAATCAATGGGCAAGAATTTCAACTAATAATTTAATACATTTTTAAAAAGAAATGATTGGAAATATTGAAATGAAGAGAAATCTTATTCTTGGTATCTTTCTTCCTCAAAATATTTTAATTACACTCTAGATTCACTACTAGAAATGGGATAATATAATTTTGTTAGATCAAAATGCTCTATGCATGGACTACTTTAGAAATGGAGAATAGCTCTCAGAGTACTGCCTCATGTTGTGTGTTTTCTTAAAATAAGTACTTTAATCCAAATAGACTCCAAAGGGCAGCAAATCCCCCACCTTCCTTTAATGTTTGCATGGTCAGTGTTAAAGTCCTAAGGCTGAAGTTTGTTAAAACTATACAACTTGAAATTCAGTCTCTGTACATGTCTTCTCTGTGATTGCAAATCTTTATTCACTTTCATATATCTATGACTTTTACTGTGATATTATTTTTGTGGAATAAATACTCTGTGATGAGAGGTGTTTAGAGGAAGTATGTTGGTTTTCTTCCATTTACTTGGAATAACCCAAACTTTACTTTTTCCATGTGGAAACAAGTTTGGAAATGTATCTTGCTATGTACCCTTAAATATGGCATATCAAAAAACCACCTTAAATACAGATATGTAAAGAAGTACATATAATTATTGAGTTTGAGTTCAATAGAGTGGAGTGGGTTTAAAAAATGGTCCCTTGATCATTTGAATCTTAAATTCTATCAACTGCTTTGTACTGAGAAAGGAGAAGTGATGCAGAAGAAAAACCCATGAATCATTGTTCTTCCTTTAGGCTACTTTTTTGGTAAAGAAGATTGTGAACTGTCAGGTTTGGTGACAGAGGTTACTAGTCTACCCAATCTCACTGCCAGGCTGACCTATTTCTGGCTTTCATGGATGAGTTCAAAAACGTCTCCATCTGTGTCTGACACAGGAAGACTGGTGTGCATGTAGGGGAGGAGAGGCAGGAGAAAATAATAGAACACAGGAGACCCAGACTGACAGGTTCAGTACCTCTACAGTGCCACAAAGTGTCACAGAGAACTGCTAGCCACACATTTTATAATGTATTCTTGTAGGCAGTGTAGGAAATGTTTCACTTTGTGGAGAAACAAACGTTTGAAAATAAATTGTTACAGGTACCTCTTCTCAAGAAAGGAACAGATTTGTTTAGTCCAGTATATACATAAAATGGTTTAACTGAAACAGATTTACAAAATTCCCTTTTATGCTTAAATATGCACAGGCACTTTTTCCCCACATGCACACTTCCTTTCTTTACATTATATGAGACTGTAGGACCCTGCCCACAAGGTTGACACTGGAGAACACACCATATTTACTACCCTCTCCCAGATGAGTCAGATCCCTAAGATTGTCTTTTATTTCACTAGATGACATAAGTTCAGTAAGTGACAGCAAGTATTTATAAGTTACTTATCATGTATAAGTGCTCCAAAATTTTGTCAGAACTTACTTTTTCTGTCCTCTGAATAACATTAGGAGGAAAATACTATCATATGGCATTCTGTAGATGAAGAAATGGAGGCCCAGAGTGGTTACCTAACTGGTTCAAGGACACTGCGTTGGCTAGATTTCAAAACCTGCATTGAATATAGATGCCATGATCTTAACTTATATGTACTTCAAAAGAATTTAAACTTATAACCTGCATCTTTGCACAGAACACTAACTGACCTATATAAATCTTAAACACATTTGCTATATCATCATTTTTCTGAGAGAACAGATGATTGGTCCTTATAAATCTGGCCCTACATAGACTTCTCACATAGTAACATTTTTTCCACTCCTTCTCCCACAGTGGTGTGTGCTTAGAATATCTTGATTGTGGGTTAGTTCTTAAGTTTCTAAAGTTGCGCATTTTGACGTGTTAGGAAGAAGTTTTTCTTCTAATTCTAAACCATTTTTGACTGCTGCACTTGCCTTTGGTTCCATCAGATAGAGGAGACAAGATAACTTAATGAAATTGACAAATTTTAATTAGGACCCAGATTTTTTTATGTAGGTGTGTCTTCATTCAATCAGCACATACATGTATTTCCCTAACATGTATCAGGTACTAGGAACAGGTGAGTGAGACATAATACTTTCCTTCACGAGACTTACTATTTAAGTGAGGAAAATAAAATGTGAATAGTGTTACCACAGGATTAAGCATGAGAATGCTAATGGGATGAATGTAATAAAATAACAGGGCATGTAACCCAGTGTATGAGTAGGGCATGGGTAGGGAAGTCCTTCTGGAAGAAATAATTAAATGGAGACCTGAGGAAAGAGAATAGCAAAGAGAAGAACAGAAGAAAAGAACAATCAGAGAAAAGAGAAAGTTTAAGGAACAGGTGAGAGAAGAAACATAGTAGGAACAAAAATCAGTATCATTGGGTTTCCCTTCACCCACAGCACAGTCTATAAATCATCACCATATGAGATAGTAATGTCAAATTGGTGTCTACAGAGTATAAATTCAAAGATAATATGGAGCCTCCAGATAATGGAAAAGTAATGAAGGAGTGATTGGCTAGGAGTCTTAGAAAATCAAGACGACTGGAGTGGGCCCAAAGTGATCTTTTGCCTATTTTCACTGTTTCTAGAAAAATTATGTACAAAAATCATCCAGAGGACTATGATGTCTACACTTGACATATCATCCACTCATTATCTGACAACCTCAGATAATACATTATGAAATAATACATTATGAAAGCTATACAAATGGAGTTAGTGTCAGTACAGCTGGGGAAAATGATTGAAGCTTTTGTGGTTCTGTTAATCAGCACTGTTCCATGAAAGATTCAAAGAGTCCCAAGTCCATCATCACAAGAATTCTATGATCCAATCTGAGCACAATGTAGCCATCATTTTCTAATTATGTAAGACCATTGGCAAATGCCAAACTTTTCTAAGTTTCTACAAAGTGCTATGTTATCATCCAGTCATGAGGCACATCTTTATGCTCATCTTTATGAGTTACCCAGGCATCTCAAATTCAGCAGGGTTAAGGTGCAAGCAGCCATTATTATTCCTACCCCTGTTCCTCCTATTTATCTCTCTGTCTCCCTCTCACAAATATGTATCTGTAACCTATCCCCTATATATAGTGCCTGAAGTAGTAACATAATTGAAAAAGTTTTTTCCAGTAAGATAATTTTCCCACTTCTCTTAGAAGCTACCAATGAAAGTCTTCCTCAACACTAAATATTAAAAATTCACCCTGGCATGGTGGAGCATGACTATAATCCCAGCAGCTGGGGAGGCTGAGGCAGGAGGATGGTGAGTTTAAAACCCAACTCAGCAAAGCAAGGCACAAAGCAACTCAGTGAGACCCTGTCTTTAAATAAAACAAAAATTTTAAAAGATAAAAAATTGAAGGAACTTTATATTTACTAACTTAGTAATAGTCTTTCTATCTTAGTCTAATAGCATTTCAGAAGATCAGTAAAATTGATGAGTTCAATGGATTTTCTAGATCACTGATGGAAACTTTTGACTTCAGCTAAGAATCATGATAACTGAGGGAAAATCCTACCTAACTAAACCCAGAATCTAAACTTAATATCAGAAAAGAAGTTCCTGTTGTGAACTGAACAGGAAATAGAAGAAAATACTATAATATTCTTTAAGTCTACATTAATGCACTAAAAACTTTAGAGATATCAAGTTTGCTATACATATTTGCTGATATGCATTACAAACAGTCACACACACACACAGTTTTCTCAGTAGCCCACTCATGAGCTTTTATTGCCTCTTACCATTTTATATGGATTACCTTGTTAATGAAAAATATAATCAATTAAAGAATCTATGTTAGAAATTTAAAAACAGAACCAATGACATTACAAATAATAAATTAAAATATAAATGTTTTAAAATGACACAAAATGAAAATAACTAAAAAAAACACACGAAAAAGCAGAGAATCAAAATGGTAAACTACAAAAGAACTAACTGAAAAACAAGGATATATCAAAGGACTCAAAGCACAAAAGCCATCTGAGAAAAAACAAATAGCTAATTGCCAGAACTAAGTCCTTCTTTATCAGTAAATACTTTAATTTTAAATGCTTACAAGTCTAAAGTTAAAATGCAAAGATTTGAAGGATGACTAAAAAGCAGTGCATCAATATACTATCCACAAGAGACTCAGTTTAGATACACACACACAGACACACACACACACACACACACACACACACACACACACAGAAGTTGAAAGTAAAAAAATAGTAAAACAGATTCCAGCCAAATAGTAACCAAAAGTGCAACAGGGTGACTTTACTTTTGTGTGGAAAAAAGTGGACTAAGAAAAATTACAGGAGATAAAGGACATTATATAGGGATAAAAGTTCACTTTTTTAAGAAGATAGAGAACCACTATGATCATATATGTACCCAATATAAGAAGCCCAAAATAAAGTAAACACTGACCAACTGAAAGGAGAAACTTATGTAACATTAGGAGATTTTAATAGTATACTTACAATAAAGGGTAGGATAGCATTGCAGAAGATCAATAAATACTTAGATGAACAGAACACTATTAATCAGACACAAGAGACATGTACAAAATTCGACCCAACAACATTCTTCACAGAATGAGAAGTAAACACAAAATATTCTCAAGTATACGCAAAATATTCTCCAGAATATACTGTTGGGTTATAAAATGAATATCAATAATTTTTGAAGAACTGAAATCATGGAAATGTCTTTCTTATCACAGTAGAACAAAACTAGAAATCAATAATGGAGGAAAAGGAAAATAAATAAATAAATAAATAAATGAATAAACACACAAACCTGGGAGAAGGAAGAAAATAATAAAGATTACTGATAAAGAAGAGAGACTCAAGAAAACCAAAAGTTGGTTCTACTGATTAGATTAATAACATTCTTCACAGAATGAGAACTAAACACTAAATATTCTGAAGTACATGTGAAATATTCTTCAGAACATATTTGTTCATTGGTTGGTAAGAAGATATATGAACTACTAAAATGAAAAATGAAAGAGAAACATTACTATTGAATGTACACAAACAAAAGAATTAGGGGAAAATAGCATGAGCAACTATATGGCAACAAACTGCTTAACAAAGACAAAAGGGATAAATTCCTAGAAACACAGACTGCCAAAACTGATTCAAGAAGAAATAAAAATCTGAGAAGAACTATTACAAGAAAGGGGATTATACCATTAACAGAATGCCCCAACAAAGAAATGCCCAGGACCAGATCACTTCATTGGTATTCTAACAAACATTTAAAGAAGAATTATTAACATCCCTCAAAATATTCCAAAAGAATTGGAGAAAACATTTCCTAATTCATTCTACAATGCCAGCAATACCCTGATACCAAACCTAGACAGATTGTACAAGAAAAGAAAAACTAGTTTATAACCCTTATAAAGAAAGGCAAACATCCTCAACAAAATTATAGCAGAATGAACTTATCAGTATGTCCAAAGAAGTCAGACCCAATCACATTAAATCCCCAATCAAAAAATCTGAAATGATTGGAAATCTGAAAATTTTTGAGCAAATTATGCTACAAATATTTTGGATTTCAAAACATTTCAGATATCACATTTTTGGAGTAGTGTTGGTCAACTAGTAAAGCATACACAAATATTGCAAAATTCAAACAGCACTGAAATCAGAAAAACTTCCATTCTGAGCATTTTGATAAGGGATATTCAACCTATATATATCACAACCAACTGGGATTTTCTCCAGGAATGTGAGAGTGGTTTAACATGAAAATCAATCCAAGGTAATACATATCAACAGTTAAGAAAACATGACCATTACAAATGATGGATAAAAGCATTTGAAAAACCTCAATACTCTTTCACAATAAAAATATCCAGTACACTAGGAACAGAAGGAAACTTAATCAGCACGTTGAAAAGGAAAGTCACAGCTAATGTCATAATCAATGATAAAAAGTAAAAATTGTTTCCCTAAAATCAGAAACACGTCAAGGATATCCTTGTTTTTAAGTTCTAGACAGAGCAATTAGGCAAGAAAAAGAAAAGGAATCCATACTAGAAAGTAAGAAGTTAACTATCTCTCTTAGCAGATGACATAACCTTCAATGTTCCACATCCTAAAAATTACACAAAAAGTCTTTTAAACCTAATAAACAAATGCAGCAGTGTGGGACAATACAAAATCAAAACACAAAACCATTTGCATTTCTATACGCAGGCAATGAAAAATTTCCAAACCAAATTAAGAAAACAATTCCACCTAAAATAACATCAAAACCAGTAAAATACTTAGGAATAAATTTAATCAATGAGGTACAAGACCTTTTCACTGAAAAATGTAAAATGTTGCTCAAATAAATCACATTAATAAATGGAAAGACAGCTCATATTCACAGCCTGGAAAACTTAATATTATTAAGATAATTATACTACCTAAAGTGATCTACAGATTCTACTTCAGTGCAATACTTTTCAAAGTCCCAATGATATTTTCTGTCATTTTTACATTTTGAGGAATAGAAAATTTTACTCCAATATTCAAATGGAATTTCAAGGGACACAGAATAACTATAACAACTTTGAAAAAGAGCAAATTCTGAGAACCCATACTTCCTGATTTCAAAGCTTACTATAAAGCTATTGTAAACAGCACACGGAATTATTTGTATGGATAGACATACGGACACTTAGGACTAATGGAATAGAACTGAGAGCCCATAAAGAAACCTTTCATGAAGAGCTCCATAGGGATCTGGAGAAGTGGTTTGCTTCTTCCCTTAAGTTGAATCTTGGTTGAAATATTTTTTGACACTAGAAATAAAGTAGCTCCATGCTTTGGTTCCTCTTTCCACACCCACTGCCACCGGACCAAGGGTGGTTTAGATGAACTAGGTGTGGAAGGTACAGACAACGGGTATGGACTTTTCTATTCCCTAACTGCTGAGAACAAAGGAGACAGAAAATACAGTTGTTTGCACCTTGCTGCTGTAGAAATGTGGTGGACTAACTCAGTGTCTCTGGAATGCAAATTTTCTTTCACAGTTTAGCAGTTGTTTTTGGATTTCAGCACAGTGAACTAACAAACACTTTCCTGGATTCCAAGACCTCCAGAGAATCAGATGGATGAGAGGAATTGGGAAAAAGAAACCACACTGCTTGAAAAAGGTATAAATTTCTCACTCTGCATTCAGCCAAAAAGCTCTGAAAATTAGAAGAGTGAAATCACTTTTGGTTTGTTCAAATGCATGCCATGCTAGAGTTGTTTGTGGTGGGAAAAAAAAAAGAACATGATTCAATGATTTGGAGTCTGTGTTCAGTTTAAGCTAGGAAGAAAACTTTCACAGAGATGATATGTTTACTATCAAAGGCAGGAAAGGATGTGGATGGCAGAGATTACTCGAGAGATCATTCTATTGCCTGTGCTCTAAAGTCAGCGACTGTCTCCTAATGCCAGATGTTTTAACTAGACATTCATAGCCCTT